>NC_090060.1:17666597-17721642 GCF_038355195.1 Osmerus mordax | reverse complement strand
TTGTGCGTACGCACTGTCTGTGAATTAGGCCAATTGTATTTCACACAATATAAACTATATTAGCATACACTTTCCAAATGTAATTAGATTAATCCAACGAATATTTTAGTTTGTATGCGAACCATGACAAAAAAACAAACATTGGGACTGCCACATTATTAATTTTCATTAATCCCAAACTTTCGTAGCGTCTACCCCGGATTGGTGAAAGCTTCCTGGCTGAGGTAACCGCGCTACCAGAGCAACTTTCTGGCGCGCTAGCAGCAATTGGTTTCGCAAGACCTGCTCTTTGAAAAGAAGCTAGACTAGCTTGGTGGATGCACCGACAGGATTTAATGGAATCGTGCTGTCTGGAGTTTCTAGTATGTGTAAGAACAACTAAGTAATTGTATATCTGGGCCCACCGTCGTTTTAGGCGTAATTTCAGACAAAACGTGGGCGGTGAATACCTAGCTAGTCTAGCTATGCCACTACTGTGATACGTCAAGCTAGAGCTAGCTAGCTGACCATTAGCTAGACAACGTTTTTTTAAAGGATTGTGCTAAGTAGATACACAAGCTCCAGCGAACGAAGTAGCTCGTTAGCCCAACTTAACTAGCTAATTACTATGATAAAATGCAACTGATGAACTATCAGTTTAGTTTTTTTGGAGTATTGTTTCTGTTGTCTGAGTATTTGCCTGTATGGAGAATAGACTAGCTAGCTAGCATGAGCTAAAATGAGACAACTGCCCTGAACTTGCTAAACTATCGAGCTACCAGTCACTAAACCAGCTTACTTCATATATCGTGTTGGTGTTGTTGGTAGAGAGATATTATTCTTATGGAGGGAATTATTAACCCATATTTCTGGCAGCAGCTAGTTAGAGGTTTTAGCTACTTCAACCAGGGCTTAAAATTTAGCAAGTATCCTCAGTGTTTCCCTTTTAGTAATTTGCCATCTTGTTTATGTGCCTTGAGGGTAGGTTCTTCAAGCGAAAAGCGACTGAAACGCTGGACGTGAAAGCTGTCAGAACTGGAGAAGGCGAAGCCATGCCGCCGGTATCCGAGATGGAGGTGTCTGCTTCCCACGGAGGGTCTACCGGGAGCTTGTCCCGAGCTGACTGCCTCTGTCCCGTCTGTCTGGAGATCTTCCTCGAACCGGTCACATTACCGTGCGGCCACACGTTCTGCAAGCCCTGCTTTCTGGAAACCGTGGATAAGGCGAACATGTGCTGCCCGCTGTGCCGCAAGCGAGTGTCGACCTGGGCGCGGCACAACGGCCGCAACAAGACGCTGGTGAACAGCGAGCTGTGGCTCCGGGTGCAGGCTGCCTTCCCCGCGCAGTGCCAGCGCCGACTGCGAGGGCTGGAGGTGGACGAGGAGGAAAGTGAGTGTGTCTTCTGTCACAGTTATCATCAAGGAACATCAGTGTTTAGCGCTGCTGTCGTCTGTGGGAGTTGGTGTCAGGGGCGGTTCTGGGGGAGGGGTGCAGTGCCCCTGTGACAGCAAGCTTGGACCCCCTTGTGGGCCCCCTAAATGTAGAGTATGGATCTTTTTAAACATGGTCTTTTGCCTGTTAATCCCTTTAATGCAGTGAAGAAAATCATGACAATAATGTTTAATGTAACTGGCCCCTCTAACAGTATGACTGTGCCTGTCGGCGTTCGTTGGGGCAGTGTGAAAATGACAGTTATCTTTCAAGACATTCCAAACCCAACAGCAGAAGGTTGATAGTGTGAACAGGCCTCAAGTCTGTGTGTGTCATTGGATGATGAGCTGTGCTGACCTGTGTGTATGCGCGCGTCTGCAGTATCGTTCTTCAGGCCGCAGGTGTGTCTGCCAGGAGAGGTGAGGCAGGAGTACGAGGATCAGATCAGCAAGGTGAGAGCTCTCTGCAGATACGTTTAGCTGCACCATGTGTTTAGACTATGAAACCAAATCAGTGTCAGTAAACCATGTATCTCCTCCTCTCTTTTCCCTCCACCTCTCCTCCACCTCTCCTCCACCTCCCCTCCTACCCACCCTCCTCCTCCCCTCCTCCTCCCCTCCTCCAGCTGGCGGAGGAGAAGCGGGCTCTCGAGGAGGCGGAGAGGAGGGCGAGTGAGGAGTACATCCAGCGCCTTCTGGCAGAGGAGGAGGGCCGCCGGGCGGAGGAGAGCAGGAGTCAGGAGCAGAGGCAGCTGGAGGATGATGAGAGGCTAGCCTGGACGCTCAGTGAGGAGCTGGTGAGTAGGAAACACATCCGCTGTCCAGGGTGAGAAGAGGAACGGAGTCGATATCAAGGGATGTGGTCATCGTTTGGTACCTTCCCTTTCCCTCTCTAGGCCTTGTGGGAAGAGATACGTCTATTTGGGGAAATAGTTGTTGATTGATTCCCTCCCTCCCTCCTCCTCAGAATCAAAGCCCGATCTCAGAGTCACAGAGTAACACTCGTTTGAATAAAACCCCCCTGTCCAAGAGGAAACCACACACCAACGCTGGAGATATAGAGAAGTGAGTGTGAACGATGATGACTGTAACACATCCTCACACCAGGAACACTTAAAGTAACCACATCCCAGGCATGGAGCAGCAACAGTAACATCTGTACTCCAGTACAGGTGATTACTGTGTCTCTGTTTTGCTTCTAGGTTCTTAAGCCCGCTCCCAAGGCCCCTCAGCGACCCAGAGAGCAGCTCCAGCCTCACGGCCAACAAGGTAGGGCTCTGTCTCTCTTCCATGTTAACATGAGCAAAACATGTTTCTAACCCTAACCAATGTTTCCAACCCTAACTCTTAAAAGACGTATTATAGTTGGATAAACATGAACAACATTGCTGTGTTTCAGGAGAACGTTTCCTGCCCAGACAGGAAGTCCTCCACGCCCAGAACAGACCTCTGTCAGGAGCATCCCAGCATGCAGTGCATTGCCACTACGTCAGCAGAAGGCTCCACCCACCCCTCAACTGGCCACACCCCACACACAAACTCCTCCCACATCCACCCCTCCACAGGCCCCTCCCACACCAGCTCCGAGCCAGTGTCTGTATCCAAGAGGAAGAGCTCAGAGCTGGGTCCCAGGGGGGAGGAGGTGGTGGAAGCTTTCAGCAAACGTCCGTGCCCAGCGAGGTC
The DNA here is from genome assembly GCF_038355195.1 of Osmerus mordax. Taxonomy (NCBI): domain Eukaryota; kingdom Metazoa; phylum Chordata; class Actinopteri; order Osmeriformes; family Osmeridae; genus Osmerus; species Osmerus mordax. The sequence continues at coordinate 17,718,550 of NC_090060.1, read as the reverse complement.
TCCCCCCGGGGGCGGAGAGCCCCCCTGGGCCCCGGAGGAGGCCACGCTGCTGCAGGAGCTGGCCCAGAGGGAGGAGGTGCTGTTCAGGCAGCATGAGGAAGACCGCAGGCTGGCCCAGGCCCTGCAGAAGGAGCTGGACCGGGAGACGGCCCTCCAGGCTGTCGACCGCAGGAAGGGCTCCAGCGACCAGTACCTGCTCCGACAGAAGCCCAGCCGCGCTCAGTCCACCTCGGGCCGCGCTCAGTCCAGCTCGGGGGCGGTGCCTGCCACTCCCCCCTGCACCAACAGGGGGCGCTCTCGCTCAGCCAGCGCCACCAAACGGGGCGCGTCGGAGAGGAGACTGTCCAGCCCCAGGGTGAGAGGAGGAGGAGGAGGGCAGGGCGGCCCCTCCAGCTCTGCTGCACCCTTGATCTCCCTGGGTAGAGCCAGCAGACAGGCCTCTCTCACAGACATGTTCCCCCCAGGACACTGAGTCCTCCTCAGCCTGACACCGTCACTAACCCTCCCTCTCCACCTCCAGTCCTCCTCAGCTCCCCTGGACTGGGGGGAGAGCAGGGGGGAGAGCAGGGGGGAGAGCAGGGGGGAGAGCAGGGGGGAGAGCAGGGGAGAGAGCAGGGGAGGGGGGTGAAGGTTGGCCTTCTTAGTATCGTTTGTGCCTTTTGAAACTCATGCCTTGTGCTGGGTAGAGGACTTCCATGAGGCCTTCACCTCATAGGACGCGCTGAGGAACGACCTCTGCTCATGGGAGGAGCAACACCCATGGTTATCAAATCTGGTTCATATTAAACTTTTTATTTTTTTTTCCTCCATTCTTTAGACCCATATACTGTATTAACTATGGAATAAAATGAGACGCAAATGAAACTCTTGTTGGTGTTGCATGATGGTTGTTTAGGGGGGGGGGGGGGGGGGGGGTTTCACATCCGTTATAGAATCAGAATTCGGTTTATTCGCAGTGTATGTTATACAAACACAGAATTTACTGTGGCAGGGAGGTGCAAACACTAAACATATACAGATCTTAAATTAAGTAAAGGTACAGAATTTTAACTATTCCTAAGAACTAAACAATCTAAGAATAAAACAATATAAATATAAAGTAAAATATATATAAGAATAAGAATGAGCAGCATGAGTGGTCAACATAGTGCAATCAGATACTGGGTTCAATAATGAATGAATGTCAATGGGAGTCCTTGGCCTTGTTGAAGAGGCCAGTAGCAGATGGAAAGAAACTGTTCTTATGGCGTGAGGTTTTGGTCCTGATGGACCGCAGCCTTCTCCCAGAGGGGAGTAGCTGGAACAGGGAGTGGCCAGGGTGGGAGGGGTCGGCCACAATCTTCCTCGCTCGCCTCAGGGTCCTCGAGGGTAGGCAGATTGCAGCTGATCACCTTCTCAGCGGACACCGGCTTTGAGCTAGAAACTCAGCTACCCGTTGTATTGGAATTCTTGGGCTTTCTAATGATGTCACAGATATTAACAACCTGCAATAGCTCTAGTCAGTCAGTTCTAGCTAGCTAGCTAATTTAGTAGCCTGAAGTTATACAGTTGATGGAATATAACTAGGACCTATAGCCAATTAATAAATAAAACTTATGTTTATTTTCATTGAAATGTGTTTATTAGCCTAGCTTACTCACAAAAAACATGCCAGAGGTGAGGGTCCCCTGCTGTTTTCAGGAGGGCAAGCTGAGACAAGGGCAGTTCAAACTTGACTGTGGTACAGTTCGTATTTTCCATCCTTTTCAACTCTAACCGTGATTCACTGCTCCCACATTATCTGATTTGAGGAACAGAACTTCTCCAAACGGACCCAAAATAGCAATAAAAATGCCCCGGGAATAGCAGGCCACTACAGTCCCTAAACAAATATTACCCAACTGCCCTTTTTGGCATTGTGGTGTTGTGTGACGTTGAAAATAATCAGTGTGTGTGTGTATGTGCGTGTGCGCGCGATGCTTAAGGGGGCGGGAATGTGTCACTTCATTGACCATATTTGGTGTCTGCGAATGTCAAGTTCCTCATCGAATTGTGCTGAAATATTGGATGCTCCTTCTGCTTCTTCTCCTTCTAGTAACTACCGTTACTCAGTTGGCACAATAAGAACTAGGCTTCTCCATCATCTCTCCAAAGGCAGGTAAGATACTCTAGTTTGATCTGGTTTTGTTGCTGTTCCACTTTTATATATATCATTAATTGACGGCTTTAAACAAGGACTTTAAGTCTACTATTTGATGGAGCAAGAAACAGATAGTGTAGCCACGTCCTATTTAAATTAAATATTAAAAATTATATGTTGATGTGCTGTATTTAGAGTAAGGGTTCGATTTGGTCCAGTCAATTTATCTGGTTGAAACAAGAGCTATTAAATGACATTGGGGTTTATTCAAATTAATTTCTGAGATTCTGAATAGATTTTTTTTTCTTTCATGGTTTTAATTACAAATGTGTTGTTTTTTTTAATTCTCCTCTAAATGTGAAATGTAAAAAAAAAACACATACAAACATCCCGGATGTTTCAATCTGATTTTTTTCCGCTCAAGTTTTTTGGATCTGAATTTCACCATTCGAATTTCAGCAGCCTGAATTTCCGAACCTAGAATTTTTGGATGAGAATTTTTTTACATTTTTGATGAGAATTTTTTTACATTTCAATAAATTCATATTAATTAAAAACCACCAAATTCGGTGGTGTTTACATTTCAATATTAAGTATCCAATGCCCTTTAAAATTCAAAACATATCACTGATTTGCTTCCATATAAAAGTATTTTACTCACTATTTAAGTAATAGTGCTGTGGTCCTCTCCAGAGTCATGTGTGTGGCGAGCTGCTCCAGGTGTGTGGGTGTGTCCCTGGTTCCCCTGGCCCTGCTGTGCATCCTGGCCAACAGCCTGCTGTTCTTCCCCTGGCTGGAGGGACGCTACCTGCTGGAGGGTCATGTGACCAGAGAGGCCACGTATGGAACCGGCTTGTGGGCGTCAGGATTCCTGGTACATGTGTGTGTGTGTGTGTGTGTGTGTATGTACATGTGTGTGTGTGCATGCTTGCTTGTGTGTGCATGTGTGTGCGTACACCCATCTGTGTGGTTCTGTGTAACAGTGTGGGGTTCTGTGTAACAGTGTGGGGTTCTGTGTAACAGTTTTGGGTTCTGTGTAACAGTGTGGGGTTCTGTGTAACAGTGTGGGGTTCTGTGTAACAGTGTGGGGTTTTGACTGCAGAATCAGTGCCTTCACAGGTTTCTGATTACTTTCCTCTTCTTGTTCTGTATTCCTGATGCCGATCACACACCCGCATCTGTGAAGGGACCTTACAGAGCGTTCAAACTGTTGTAGATACATATATTATAATACAAAATAACAGTGGGAGGAATTATGTGTGAATTATCAAGCTTTTCACATGTATCTGGATTGTTTTTCTATTATGATGTTTTCTGCTTCGCAGGTTCTGGTCGGAGCGAGAAGATTTATAATTGGCAGCTCAAAGACGGGCTGCTGTGGATTCAGGACTGAGGTGAGGATGGAGATTAGGATCAGGGTGAAGGTGAATATTAGGATCAGGGTGAATATTAGGATCAGGGTGAGGGTGAATATTAGGATCAGGGTGAATATTAGGATCAGGGTGAGGGTGAATATTAGGATCAGGGTGAAGGTGAATATTAGGATCAGGGTGAATATTAGGATCCGAATATCTGGTTCCGTATCTGTGCTGAGGTAAAGTTGTAACTCTATGGTTTTGGCCGTGTCTGTGCTGAGGTAAAGTGTTCTAACTCTATGGTTTTGGCCGTATCTGTGCTAAGGTGAAGTGTTCTAACTCTATGGTTTTGGCTGTATCTGTGCTAAGGTGAAGTGTTCTAACTCTATGGTTTTGGCTGTATCTGTGCTAAGGTAAAGTGTTCTAACTCTATGGTTTTGGCTGTATCTGTGCTGAGGTAAAGTGTTCTAACTGTATGGTTTTGGCTGTGTCTGTGCTGCCAGATGCTGTTCCAGGTGGGCTCCTCCTGCGTGGCCCTGACGGCTGCTGCCCTCTGCTGTCTGGTGAGCGCCAGCGCGCTGGTTAACGGCCCGTTGTGCCTCCACAACTCCACGCAGGGCCAGGCCTGGGTGGCCCCGTTCAGACGCACGTCCAGCCAGTGAGTACAGGTCTCCTGGGAGAGCACAACACAATGTGGTCCTTACACATACATGGATACACACAGGCTATTGTGCAGTACTGTACACAGTACAGTCTACCTGTATGACTTAGACTGTGTTCCTAGAGACAATATCTACCTGTATGACCCAGTCTACCTGTATGACCCAGTCTACCTGTATGACCCAGTCTATCTGTATGCCCCTGCTCTGTGTTCCCAGGGACCCGGTCTACCTGTATGACCCTGCTCTGTGGGCCTCCGCCTGTGAGGAGCCAAGGAGTGCTGTGTTGTGGCACGTGGTGCTGTTCACCGTCCTGGCGGCCAGCAGCGGCCTGCAGGCTCTCCTCTGTGCTGCCCACACACTCAACTCCATGTGTGGCGTTGTCTTCGGTCGAGGCTTCCGCAGAAACAAGGTGCGCTTGTTTACATCCCTCAGAACGTGGTGCAAGTGTGTGTGTGTTTGTTATGTGATGTCTTGGTTAACCAGGTGCAGCTGGAAAAGGGGGGGGGGGGGGGGGTGGTGGTTGTCTGCGTGTCTTCCCCAGCTGCATGTCGTCGTGTCAGAAGTCTCACTGTGTGTGTGTGTTCCAGGTCAGTCCAGTCTCAGTTTAAGCTCCAGGACCATGAGAAGAGAGGAAGGGATGATGGTGATGATGATGAAGAGGATAGTGATGATGATGGTGATGATGCAGGAGTACTTTTCCCTGTGATGATCCCATGATGATTGTGATGATCCCATGATGATTGTGATGATCCCATGATGATTGTGATGATCCCATGATGATTGTGATGATCCCATGATGATTGTGATGATCCCATGATGATTGTGATGATCCCATGATGATTGTGATGATCCCATGATGATTGTGATGATCCCATGATGATTGTGATGATCCCATGATGATTGTCAACCTTGAAGCAGAAACATACCTGCGGTTAGTATACTTCAGACCATGAGAAGTCCACAGTAGCAGGAAAGCACACTAGCACTTTAAATAGAACTGCAGGTAAATGACCTTCACTGTACACATTTACATCTCAACTTGTACATTCACCTATGTATTTTAATAGGATAACTCAGGTTTAACATGTTAATGTAATTTGCCCATACTGTGAATCAAGAACTAATTTATTTCTGTAGTTATTTTCAAAAATAAAAATAGCATTTTATTTTGTCTAAAGGGGCTTGTGTCCTTGTGGTGTTCTGCGGTGGTACTGCAGCTAACAGCAGCGATGGTCAGAAAGCTGCTGTTTGTTTAGTCTAACTGTCTGCCCTGTGTCCTCTTACAGCACCTCACCCACCTCTCCTCAGCTATCCTCCTCTCTTTCTCTTCTCCTTCCTGTTGCTGTTCTTCCCCTTTCTCTCTCTTTCTGTCTCTCTCTCTTCCTCTGTCTCTGTGATCTTTCTATAAGTCTCGTCTGCTTTCCACAGCGTTTGGAGATGAACAAGACCAGAATAGTCTTTGGTGTTTTTTTTGTGGGGGTGGTGGTGGGGGAGGGGGGTGTGTTTGATATGAAATCCTTTTGGGAGGAATAGGAGGTTTTTATAAACATGACTTTTGGCATGTGCATTCTGAAACCATTGGTTGATCCTGTTATTTACATTGTACTTTGATATTTGGCCTGTTTCCTTACAGCTGAAAGCCAAACCAGATCAAGGAATCACGCATTAAAACTGCCAAATAAGGGTATTTATCTCAAGTTGAATACATAAACCTCACGATGTTGTGCTTACACAGTAACCTGAGACGTTACATGTTTTCTTCATAGAGAAAGTTTGTTTAGCTCCAGATTTATATCCCAAGTACCAGAAGGAGACCGTCAGGTCCTCGAGGCTGCTCATGGGCTAACTGGACCTGGATCGCTAAAACAATAAAACATATTTGAATACATGCAGTACTTACACATATTAAAAGTTGTCAATAAGTATGTGAATACACAATCAATACATTCTAAGTCCACTTCCGAATTCCGTCTAAAAATAAGAATATAACCCAAATGTATTAAGCTCTCATTTAAACATTCAAATAAGATGTTTAAATACACTTTTTGATATGCTGGGGTCTGTATTTGTTGCTCACAACACAAATCAATCTTGCAACTCTCCCCCCCCCCCCCCCCCGACTTTTCTGCTGAGTCTTTATGCCAATTCACTCTCGTGTTTCTCAAACTCAGCGCTCCTCGTCTTTGATGAGGTATAAGGGTAGAAGTGCCATCATCAGACTGAATCTACAGCTTCCTCATTCTAACTAGACCCGAGCAGAAAGATGAACAAGTTTCGACCACTTCCTATTTCATGTACCAGCATGGACTTCCTGGCATTCTCTAGCCTTGATGGGGGGTGGACTGAGAGAAAAGAGAGGAGTTTGGTCAGAATACTGTCAGGCTGCTGTGTGTGTGGGTGTGTGTTTGTCTGATGAGATGTCCTCTGAGACTCACACATGCTGCCTCACACACGAGTCATCGTGTGAGACTTTGGAGGAAGGTCTGAAGGGTTTCCTGCCTTCAGGCGAAAGACAGACGCCCTCTCTCCCGCCCACCCTCCTGCCCTCTCTCTCTCTCTCTCTCTCTCTCTCTCTCTCTCTCTCTCTCTCTCTCTCTCTCTCTCTCTCTCTCTCTCCCTCTCTCTCTCTCCCATCTCTCTCTCCCCTTCCTCCCTCATCAGACCGCCAGACGAGAGACGAAGATCAGACGACCCCCAGCCCTCTCACGTCTGCTCCAGGTCCAGATCCAGCTCCTGTTCCAGGTCAGACTGCATCGGCTCCAGACTTCTCCGCTCAGATCTCACAGTCACGCGTGATCGCACATCTGTACGCGTGTCTGGATCTTGTTTAGCGGTCCAGTTTGTCCGTCTGTCTGGTTCTTCAGAAAGCATAGAGAACCACCAGAGAACCACCAGCTTCTCTGACATCCAACCTCCTGGTGTGTTTGGATTTCGGTGTTGTCGTTTGGTGAGTGTGTCAGTTTATGTGTTACTCTGTTTGTGTTTGTGCATGAGAGACACAACTTTAAGTAACATATCAGGGTAACTTGTGCGGTTTTCTTACCATGCTAGAGGGTAAACAGTGTTGTGTGAATCATACGCATGCTGTAGAAGCGTTGTGTTCATTCCAATGGAAAACGATTTAGTCCAACTTTCTAACAATATATTTTTTATGTTGCTCGATTTTGAAGTAGTATTTGTTCTGGTAATATCCCAAGGGTATTCTGAGGTCAAGATACAGTATGATTTATGTAACACAGCGTCTGAATGTGCCAGTGTGCTGTTCAAGATTGATTAGACTGTGAGTTCACCAGATTTAAGATAACTGGCTGCTTTTGCAGTTTTAGAAGCAACACAACTTGACGGTATTTAAGCTGTCCAGCAGTACAGATGTTCTCCATCAGTTTAAGGGAAAGAAAAGGAGAAAGTTGCTTACTGTTATTCCCAACAGTGTAGAAAAGGAGGGCTAAGGTCTCCATGATACCATGATAATGATAACAATGATGATAGAAATACATTACTATGTTAAACAATAACTTCTGCTGATTATATACAGAGCAATTGAAAAGAAAAAATTATAATAATATTTTAAAAGAATATTCAAAAACATAAAAAATTTTTTTTACACACGCTTCCTCCCTCAGCCATGGACCTGAACTTCACCCAGCTCCCCCCCCCCTGGTCCCCGGCTGCATCCAACCAAACCAGCAACTTCAGCAGCCTGTTCACCCAGCAGGTCCTCCCTGCCCTCTACATGCTGATCTGCGGCGTGGGCCTGGTCCTCAACGTCCTGGCCGCCTGGATCTTCTTCCGGGTCCCCAGCGACTCTGGCCTGGTGGTGTATCTGAAGAACATGGTGCTGGCCGACCTCCTCATGCTGTCCACCTACCCGTGGCGTGTGGCCAGCGAGATGGACCTTGGCGGCTGGCGCCTGAGGGTGGTGGTGTGTCGCTACACGGCCGTGCTCTTCTACTCCAGCATGTACGTGGGCATCGTGTTCATGGGCCTCATCAGCCTGGAGCGCTACGTGAGGATCGTCCGGTCCTCCTCCTCGTTCTCCTGCCGTTCCCCGCTCCTCCAGAGCGTGGGCTTCGCCCGCGTGCTGGCGCTGCTCACCTGGAGCCTGCTGGTTCTGTCCGTGCTGCCCAACGTGGTGCTCACCAGCCGGCCCGGGGAGGGGGGGGCCAGGGACTGCATGAAGCTGAAGAGCCCGCTGGGGGTGCAGTGGCACCAGGCGTCGACCCTGTTCAGTGTGGGGCTGTTCTGGGTGACCCTCCTGGTGCTGGGGTTCTGCTACTCCTCCATCGCCTGCCAGATCTACCGCTCCTACCGTCGCGTGCGGCAGGACGCCGGCGAGGTGTGCCGGAAATCGAACCGTAGCATCCTGAGCCTCCTGGTGGTGTTCTTTGTGTGTTTCGTGCCGTACCACGCCTGCCGCGTGCCGTACACCCTCAGCCAGATGCCCGTGGCCGGGTTCAGCTGGCACAGCCGCTTCCTGCTGTTCCAGATCAAGGAGGGAACGCTGTTCCTGTCTGCGCTCAACGTGTGCCTGGACCCCGTCATCTACTTCCTGATGTGTCGGACGTTCAGGGAGTCGCTGCTCAGGAAGCTGTCGGGGGGAGGAGACAGGAGGCAGTCTCTGACCACTGGACAGAGCCTCAGCAACATCTGACCCTGACTGGGGAGGGAGGGGGGGGGGAGGGAGGGGGGCGGGGAGGAGGGGGGGAGGGAGGGAGGGAGGGAGGGGGAGGGAGGGAGGGGGGGGAGGAGGGGGGGAGGGGGGGGGAGGGAGGGAGGGAGGGAGGGGGGGGGAGGAGGGGGGGAGGGAGGGAGGGGGGGATGGAGGGAGGGAGGGGAGGAGGCGAGGGGAGGGGAGGGGAAGGGAGGGGAGGGGGGAAGGAAAGGGGGAGATGGAGGGAGAGAGACTTGGAGGGAGAATCTGCATTTAAAAGTTGATTTCAATTGCAGACTTCATATGAATGTATACAGTATATTGGCTCTCTGTTTAGATGGGTATAATGTGTAGGAGATGAAATGTGACGTGTTGTGCTTATGCTTAATTAGAGACTTTTTTACACAGAAGCCTACTCCTATCAGTATTCATCTGGCATCAGTTGTCTAACACTGGGAGTGTGGCATGTGACCCATGTGTCTTCTTCTGTGGTCATGTCAGCCTGTAGCTGCAGTCAAAGGGGCCCACACTGCAGTGATGACGAAGCACATTACTTGCTTCATGTGCAGAACAGGAAAGAGAAACTCACAACCACAGAATCACAAGAGCAAACTGACGGCATGTGTGTTCCTACATTTTAGATGTTTTAGCAATGTTTAATCATTTTAAACATTGCTAATTTAATTAATTTAATTAATGTTTTGTATAATTTGAACATGTTTTGGCTGTATGTCAACATGGACATATTTTCACAGCAGAAGCAAAAAAAGCAAATTACAATGTTCATACCACCTGGGGGCAGTAGTAACATCTCTGGTGGCACCACTCCAGACCCCCGGCGTGAGGTGGATGCTGCTGGTACTTTGGTCATTTCCGATTAGGTATCCGGCTCGTCCGGTCGTTTTTATTCTATTAACTCCAGTCAACATTTTCAAAACTATCTCCCCCAGTAATTTGACTTTGATTACTTTCAGTTTTCAGTTTTTCAATAATCAGTTTAGGAATTTGTTTCTAGGAATCGGAATCGTTTTAAAAGAACCGGTTCTGCATCGGAATCGTATAAGTCCAAACGATCCCCAACCCTAGTACCGACAGAGACACACTATGTACGTTATGGAAATGAAGGATCAATATGATGCAGGTAAATAACATTTGAAAACAACCTATTCCTGATTTGACTCTCAAATAACAGGAGCAGCACCTGTCGTTATAAAAGGACCTTTTCATCCTCATATGAGTCTTCAACACGTTTTCTCTCATGGACAATCTCACATTCACACACACGTGCACACACACGTGCACACACGTGCACCCACATACACACACACACACAGACGCGCACATACACCCACAAAACACACACAAAAACACGCACAAAAACACACACAAAAACACACACATCGTACACACACACGTAGACCCACACACACCCACACACCCACATGCTAGCCTCTGTGGTGAGTCTCAGTATGATACAAAGCTGAACAGGAGGAAGTGACAGACCCAGACCAGACAATGACAGCTCCGATAAGACCATCCTCATCACTCAGCACAGCAGGTAAGAGGAACACACGCACAAACATCTTTGAATAAAAAATATTTACATTCCATGTTATGTAAAATGATCAAAGTATCTAACATGCAATAGATAAAAAGTTTGTATGTTTTCACTCAAGTGATTGGCTGGAGTTGTTCCACGTTAATGTGATGACTTGAATGTAGGTGAGGTGATAAACAATTTAAACCAAAATGAACTACTGTCATACATAGATGGATGTAGCTCAGTGTATGAATGTTTGAATGTAGATCAAGTGGTCATAAAGTTCAAGTTCTTTTTCTGTAGAAAGTCACAGGTTGATAGCCCTGGCTCTATATGTATGATTGTTTTTTAGGCGGGTTAATAAACATTCTTATAGCCTACTAGTTATTAGTTAATAAATAGCTATGATTACTTGGTGGTGATCTCTGTGGGCATCTATGAATCTGTGACACTGCTAGTAAAAATGCTATGCAAATAAAATGCATTCCGATTTGATTGGTCAATAAGCGATTACAATGCAGAAGACAACTGAATAAATGTCATATTCTGTCTTTTATTAGACAGACGCACCAAGTTGATACGGGGGGTGGGAGAAGTTGAACTCCACAAATGGAGCACGTCAACTCCTCATCTCCGGTAAACAGAACCCTGGGGAACGACTCCTGTTGCGACATCCAGGACGTACCGCAAACCTTCTTCATAACCACCTACGGACTGGTGTTCCTCCTGGGTCTGGTTTTGAACGGCATCACGTTTCGCGTCTACTTCTGCCAAGCCCAGCAGCACCCCTCCAGTGTGACAGTCTACCTGAAGAATCTGGTCGCTGCCGACTTCCTTCTGAGCCTTTGTCTCCCGCTGAGGATCGCGAACTACGCTAGCGGCTCCGTCATGCGAAGAGTATACTGCACTTTCGGGGCGTCCGCTTTCTACCTGAACATGTACGCCAGCATCCTCTTCATGGAGTACATCGCCGCGAACAGGTACGCGAAATTATCTTTTCAATGCATACTCATTGGTATTGTTCCTCATGTCTAAGCAACAGTTCCGCATTTTTAAGCTTGAAATGTTTGGTTCAGGTGTGTTGTTAGACCTAAAACTCTACTGGGGCACAATCCCCTATTCATATCCATTTTTTTCTTTCAAGCTTACTTGCTGCGCTCAATGCACTTCTAGGCTATAGAAACTCCCCTTGCTTAACCCACTATACAACAGTTCAGGGACGCGAGTTTGCTATCAGCTTTGGCGGGGTGGGGGGGGGGGGTGGGGGTGGGGGTGGGGGGGGGGGGAGGGGGGGCGGGGTTGATAGCTCTCGCCGAATGTGCTAGGACCTGCACTGGCTTCATGTTATATTGTTTGTATGTTTTAGTCAAAATAAGATTAGACATTAGAAAATAAAGTTTCCACTACAGTTACTGTCATTAGTCTATGACGTTGACTATTCAAAAAACATACAAATAAAAGTTTTATCATTTATGTGGATGCTAACATCAAAAAGCCAAAACCCAAACGGCAAATGCTATATAGGCTAGCCTACTGTTTAATCCGGCACAACAACTTCTGTTAAACTTGAGGGTGTCAAACGAACGGTTTCTTACAGTTTTTTTCAAATGCTTACACACATAATTTTTTACTTGTCCTCTTTTTTTCCAAAACTTAACACACAAATCCAAGAATTGCACACACAAAATGCAAAATGCCTCACTTCTCTTGCAAAATGAAGCACTGCATTCAAAATATCACATACACGTCTCAAAAGCAAACATTTGTCTCATGTTGCAAACACTTTTACCATTATATTAAATTTTTGTAACTGTGTTATTCAAAACCTAAAGCTCTTCTTTCATGAGCTCCTATGTACATTTCTGTACAAGATTGAAAGTAAATGGCAGAGATGATGAAAAAGGCCTATACACACAGGTATGAGTTTGAAAGGGCAGACAAATTGGGGAGGCTGTCCCAGGACTGATGTCCGCAAGCTCTCGAACACGGTGCATCCCTCTGCTTTAAGAAGTATTCTGTGTGTCGCCGCATATTTCAATAAATTTGATGTGCTTCCCCCTTTGTCCATAATCTTTTTGAAACATTTGTTGTATTTTGCGATGTTGGAATCCTTGGCTGTGAAATATAGCCACAGCTGTTCGTTTTGGAGCGACAGAGGGAAAATATTTCAGTCAACACATTAAGTGGAACCGAAATGAGGAACCGAAATGTGCATTCTAATCCGGTCCGATTCTTACCGGTTGCGTCGTAACCGGTTCCATAGTGGAACCGGGTTTTGGTACCCAACCCTAATCACACCTCCTGCCCCAATTCTTGTCTACATCCTGTCCCCCTACCTGTCCCTGCCCTGTCCACTTCCTGTCTACTTCCTGTCTTCCCAGGTACCTAAAGATCGTCCGCCCGCTGGAGAATCACGCCCTTCAGACGGTCCGCTCGGCCCACCTCGTCTCCATAGCGACCTGGTCCGTCCTGGTGACCACCATGTGCGTCTACGTGACTCTGCATCTCACCACCAGTCAGGACGAGACGCAGCCCTGCGTGTCCCTGGGCTGCGACGCCGCGCACAGCCCTGAGGTGCACCTCTTCTACAAGATCATCCACTCCTTCCTGGCGGTCATCTTCCTGTTTGTCCTGGTCTCCCTGGTACTGTTGTACCGTGGGACCTGCTGGAGGGTGGAGCAGGCGCAGCGGGCCCGAAGGACCGCCTGCCGCAAGCTGAGCAGGTCCAAGAGCAACATGCGTGTTCTGGTGGGCGTGTTCTGCGTGTGTTTCGTTCCCTACCACCTGGTGCGTCTGCCCTACGCCTTGCTCAGGCTCAGACGCAGGTGCGAGTGGGCGAGGCTTTTCTACTTCCTGAAGGAGGGGACGGTGCTGCTGTCGGTTCTCAACGCTTGCCTGGACCCGTTTATTTACTTCATCTTCAGCAAGGCCTTCAGAGAGCAGCTGGGATTCGGGAGAGCCTCGAACGTCACCCTGACCCAGCTGGAGAAGAGGGGAGCCTCGAACGTCACCCAGACCCAGCTGGAGAAGAGGGGAGCCTCGAACGTCACCCAGACCCAGCTGGAGATGAGGGGAGCCTCAAACGTCACCCTGACCCAGCTGGAGATGAGGAGAGCCTCGAACGTCACCCAGACCCAGCTGGAGATGAGGAGGAACAGCGAGAGTCTCCTGGAACTCCAGAGGACAGAGAAAACTATCGTCACCACGTCTAGACGGACAAGTGTGATTTAGCAAAGAGGCCCAATCTCTTCCACTATTGGTCAGTGGGACCTGTTGACTAATTGAAGAAAACTCTTACGAAGGATCAATGCAATATTGAGTTAAATATGTGTTCTATAATAATTAAGTTATTTTATGACTGTTCTTTACTGCTGAAATTTTGCATTAAAAATTATTTTTTTCAAAGATATCTATTCCTCGAAATGACTACAATCTGCTGTGAAAAGTCACAATCCCCTTCTATGATTCTGAGAAATGTGACTAATGATATAAGGTCAACAGGAGGAGGTGGAGGAAGATGTCAAGTAGTCTGCATTAAAGATCCGATCAATGATTAGTGTCACCCCAGTTCTTCATCACAGTTCCTGAACACAGGCCGGCTCCTGTATTCTAGTTCCATAAAATTAAACTCAATTTCAACCACAGGGTCCTAAAACCAGGAAATGACACACACACCTCAGGCAGGCCTCTTTGACAGGAGAGCCTCGAGGTTTTGACAGATCTACAGACACTGTGGAAAGTTGAGGTTTGCGCGATGACACAAACAGGAAGCTACTGTCTCTAGTTAAATGTCAGGATGCGCAGATGCAGGGCTCGCTGGCAGATACTGACTAAGATCACCCAGAAACACAGGACCCTGGCCAGCAGGAGCCTTTGCTGTCCTAACAGAGGAGGTAAACACACGACTCCATGATGAAACAGGAACAATGCGGTACGTTATCATTCTGTTCAGTCTGCTTCATTTACATTTAGTCATTTAGCAGACGCTCTTATCCAGAGCGACTTACAGTAAGTACAGGGACATTCCCCCGAGGCAAGTAGGGTGAAGTGCCTTGCCCAAGGACACAACGTCAGTTGGCATGACCGGGAATCGAACTGGCAACCTTCGGATTACTAGTCCGACTCCCTCACCGCTCAGCCACCTGACTCCCCACTTCTTAGACTGTCAGAGAGTCGCTTGGGGGGATCGGCTTCACACCACACTGGTGTCTAAGTTGGGTTGAATATCATCGCTGTACCATTGCAGCTCTGTAGAGTCTCAGTGTGGTTTAGCTGACGAGCTTAAAGATAGTTGAGATGAAGCTCGGCCTGATCCACCCGCTTGTCTTCTCTCCCACCCTAACCCTGGATCTCTAGACGTGGTTAGCAACTCTTCTATGACCAACGAACAGGAGGGAGCATTAATCAAAATCATTGAACTTTGTAAAAGAAACTACATTTATGACATCAGAAGAGCGAGCGGAAGAGTGAGGAGTTTGTTTCTTTCAGTGTGAAATGAACTGAACCATTTCCTGTTGAGGAGATTTACATCTCACCACGAAGTTTCATGTCTGCAATGTGTGTGTAATTTTGTCAGGGAAACCTCATAGGCAAATTTAGAAAACCTATACTGAAGATAAGAGTTTGCTAAGTCTAATTCTGCCTCTTTGGGTTAGGAAACATAGTTCAATAGGAAACACACAAAACATAACTAAGCAAAACAATATAGACTAGGTCTAGTACTTAAAGTAGGTTACTTACAAAGTAAGTACAAATAAACCTATATAAAGTTGTCAATATGTGAATATACAAAATCTTTATGTTGAAAGCCCACTTCCAATGTTGTAGAAAAATATGAAAATGTAGGCTATGCCCTGTTAGATTAGATTAGGCCAGGCTGCACGCTTTTTCCGCATGAGGAACACAAAGGTTAGATTGTGCTACTGATTGCAACATATCTAAATACAGAAAGAGTTATAAAAAATGCAAAAATATAATGCAAACAAATATTTTACGAGACCAAATGCATGGTGTGTGACCTTGGGGCGTATGACACCTTCACTCCTTCCTTCTCACACGTTGTTGTTTAATTTGCAGTCATGGTCTTATAAAGCACATCTCCAGCACTTCCTACAACAGCCTACCCGACAGTGAAGAAACAACCTGTAACACGACAGACAAGATTCACCAGCCATCTGTGAAGTAACGACAACGCCCCCGCCCCCCCCAAAAACGTAAGTCTCTTTTTGTGTGTAGTAACCTGTTATTCTCTCGTTTAATTTGAATCTAACGTCAATTATAGTTTTTTCTCACTGTCTTAGGTTCAGGTCTCGCTACGTCGCTGTCCACGACAATGTCCTCTCCCCCGAATACCACCAGCTACCTCACCGCCGACCCGAAGCGATGCGTCGTGAACGACCAGATGGAGCCGTTTATCGTCCTCTACATCCTCATCTTCCTCGTGAGCCTGGCGGGAAACGCGATGTCGCTGTGGGCGTTCACCTGCGGCTCGTGTTTCCACGGCAGCAAGGAGTGTACAAACGTCTACCTGACCAACCTGCTCGCCTCCGATATTATTCTGACGCTGGCCCTGCCCTTCAAGATCGCCAAGGATTTGGGTGTGGCGTCCTGGGAAATGATGGTGTTCCACTGCCAGGTCAGCGCGGTGCTCATCTACATCAGCTTGTACGCATCCATCTTCTTCCTGGCTTTCATCAGTGTGGACCGCTACCTGCAGGTGACGAATAAGTTGTTGTCGTCCACACTAGAACGGTGTCACTATTGGTTAAAGTTCTGGGTTTATGAGTAGCCTATTAGACAACAATCTGATAGGAGAGAGTTAACCTACACCTCAGAAGAATGACCAGTTCAGACACAGAGGTAGGGTTAGCAAAGCCTCTCTCAGGCATGAAGTTAAGGGGTCGTGATTTATAGTGAATAAATCAAACACAGACAACAGGTGTTCCTTATTCAATCAGCGGTTAAGGAATCGGGCTAGAAATCAGAAAGTTGCTGGTTCCATCCCCGGCTCTGCCAAATGACGTTGTGTCCTTGGGCAAGGCACTTCACCCTACTTGCCTCGGGGGAATGTCCCTGTACTTACTGTAAGTCGCTCTGGATAAGAGCGTCTGCTAAATGAGTTGAGCTAAATGACTAAATGTAAAATGTAAAAGCGTGACTCCTCCCACACAGGTCTTCGGCAGCGCGCGCGTGCTGCGTGTGCGTCACGTGGGCTTCGCCCGGCTGATGTCGGCGGTGGTGTGGATGCTGGTCCTCGTCGTCATGGTTCCCAACATGCTCCTCCCAATCCACAGCGTGGCGGAGGAGCGGCTCCTCAGCTGCTCCGCCCTGAAGAAGGGCGTGGGTCTTCACTGGCACGCCTTCTCCATCTTCCTCTCCATGGCGCTGTTCCTCAACGCGTCCGCCGCCGTGCTCATCTCTAGCGGACTCATCCTGCAAAGGCTGCTGGGAAGCAGGCACAACCCCGACGACCGGGACAGCGCCTGCCAGGCCACAGTCTACATCGCCGTGGTGACCGTGGCGTACGTGGTTAGCTTTGTACCGTACCACGTGGTGCGCACCCCGTACACCCTCAACCAGGCCCAGGTCCTGGAGCAGGACTGCCCCACCAGGAGACACCTCTTCCTGGCCAAGGAATCCACCTGGCTGCTGGCGTTGCTGCATGTGTGCTTTGACCCTGCTCTCTACTACTTCTTCTCTCAGTCCTTCAGAGAGAGGATCGGGAGAGTGTTTGACAGGAGGACTAGGGCGTCTGTTTCTATCACCGAACCTGCTGCTGTAATTCTGCAGTCTTTAACTGCCACAGACTGAACGCTATAGGAAATAGCTTAATATGTAAAAAAATATTTAATGTATTCTGTGGACTACTTGTGTCATGGAAAATCTTTATGAATGCGGTTGTTCACTTTGATCAAGTCACAATGAAATATAGGCTATATTTTATATAAAACAAAAACATATTTTCATGTTTGATAACAAATAAATTCTGTTTTGGCACAATAACTACTTTAGGGGGAAGAGTGTAGCTCATTGGTAAAACATTTGGCTACAGGTCATGAGGTTGCAGGTTCTATTTTTCCGTGAACGTCGATTTGGATAAAAGCGTCTGTGTAAGAGTCATAGTTCAAGAAGGTTCTATTCTATATGCTATGTAGGCCTATATAGGAATAGGCTATACAATATGTATTCCATCTATCTAACCCCTGAGACGCTATCAGTCTTTCTATTGGTTCAGAAGTCTTTACAACAACGTTATTGTCCCTTGTGTCACGTGGCCAATGAAGTTCCATCAATTATGTTCAAGCGCAATTAACTTGACATTTATGACGGCTGAGGGAACCGGATAGGACCGTCCTCATGTCTGCTGTCTGTCTGAGCAACCCAGTATCGACTCCATCAGACGTTCAGGTTTTTTTTCTTCCGGGGCGCTTCTCATCTCCGTAGCTGTCCTCGAGGAGAGCTCCCCGAAATTTAAAACCCTGGTTACTTGGAGACGACCAGCAGATGAACCGCCAGTGTAACTGAATACTCACCGGACATTTTAGAACCGAAACACGCTACTTTTACCGATTGGACTTGATAAGAAATTAGGCTATCAGGGAAAAAGTCATGATTTGGACTCGGACCTATTTTCCGTTACAGAAGTCACAAACGGGGGAGAGCGCCTCCGGGAGATGAGCAGCCTGGGTTAGACTCCAACATCGCCTCATTATGCCAAATCGACAAAAGAAGATCATATTTGGCATCGCCGGGGTGTTCAGTTTTGCCTGCGTTCTCATTGTTGCTGCAGCCATGGGCACGCCGTTTTGGGTAAACGGGACCGTTCTGTGTAAAACAGGGGCTCAACTAGTTAACGCGTCGGGACACGAACTAGACAAATTTATCGGAAGGGTAAACTACGGCCTGTTTCATGGACAGAGAGTAAAACAGTGTGGACTAGGCGGAAGACCCTTCAGGTTTTCGTGTGAGTATAGGCCTGGTTTATTTCACGAGGAGAAATTGGTTGAATTGTGTCTATTTAAAGATTAGAGATCAGTTGAAATATCTTGTTTGCCTCCTTGCTCATATATAATTCAAAGCAAATAACAATGAATGCAACAAGCAGTGACGTCAGCCCCATTAATAGTTAAAATTACATTAATAAAATACTAAATTATTTATATGATAACAACAAACATTAGTTATAATGATTGATCATTTGGTTAAGGTTATGAACACTTGACGTTTTAATGGTTATAAGAGTAGGTGACACTCAAAATATATGTCCCTTGGCTGTTGAATTGGTTGAGTGGCTTGGAAAATTACTTGGTCGTTTTGGACGGCATGGAATGAAACTAAAGGCACATGGAGAGTTGACTCTCTCTCTCTCGGTTATCAGAACAACAACAGTCCTGACAGAGTAAAAAGATGCCTATGATGTAAATCTCTTGGAAAAGCTTTGGCCCTTGCATGAGAGGCTAGCACAGCCTCCCTTAGCAGCACATTTCAAAATGTTATTAGGTCCACTTGGACCTAAGCTATACAAACACTCAACGGGTCAAATAAAAACTCTTGGTGTTAAATTAACTATTTGAAACCCATAAAATAGGCTTTTATCAACAGATCCAAACATGCAAGTGAAGTGAACAGTTAACCGAACTGTCTTCTCCCCCTCTCATTGGTCAACAGCCCTAGGAATGGAGATCAAATGTTGCAGTTCGAGATTTCCTGAGATAACGACACATTTTAGTTGGCGAACACAGGGAGTCTTTGTTGAACGATGTGACATAAGCATTTTTGCACTAATGAGGGTTGGAGTACACTCAGAATGATTTTCTGCTTGACTAGACAGCCCATGTAGCCTACCCTTTGGTTCTGATAAACAAAACCAGTTTGTTCACTTATAGGCCATCTGTCCTTGTGTTACTACTGTATAGATATACGGTATAGATGCATTTCCTCTGAACGATTTGATCTATTCTAGAAAACACTCTCTAGCACATTTACTGTTTACATTTAGTCATTTAGCAGACGCTCTTATCCAGAGCGACTTACAGTAAGTACAGGGACATTCCCCCCGAGGCAAGTAGGGTGAAGTGCCTTGCCCAAGGACACAACTTAATTTTGCGCGGCTGGGAATGGAACCGGCAACCTTCTGATTGGTAGCCCGATTCCCTAACCGATTAACAATATATAGTGGAACAATATATTGCAATACAAAAATGTTACAATATGTATCGTAGAGTTATGGCAATATTTTTACAATATGACGTCCGTTTGATCCTATTGGTTGAGCTACCAGCTACGACCTACTCTGCACCTGCGTCATGCGTGTGTAACGGGTGTGAACCTGTGAAACTCACTCCTCAGGTATATAATAGGCCACCCGCGTCAATGAATAGCTAGCTTTTCTTTGGCGTAGTTGGTAGTGGTCGCGCTTGGCATGTCAGAGGTCGTGCGTTCGAGCCCAGCGAGTGACAAACGACACCTTGTTGTGACGGAGCGTGGCTACGTCTGTTACATACCGTCACACGTGCATTCACTGCATTCACAGAAATCGCTTGAACTGAGTGAACTCAATTGTATGTACAACAAAGAAAACGATTGCAAATGTTTAATGTTTTGGAAAAAATCTGTTAATTGAATTTGTTTCATTAAAAATGATGTTAAAAATATCGCGATACGTATTGTATCGTACACCCAGTATTGTGATACGTATCGAATCGTGAGCAAAGTGTATCGTTACACCCCTAATAACGATCATATCAGTTCTACAAAATATTGTGTTCTCTCTTCACCCTCTCTCCCTCTCTCCTCCCACCCCTCTCCACGCTGTCCTCCATCTCACGTTAATAGTTTTCCCAGACATGCTGGATTTCATCCCGGCGAGTCTTCACGTGACGGTGATCTTCTTCTGTGGTGTGCTAATCCTGTTCTCCTCCGTGGCGACGGCGTTCTTCATGTTCAACGCCTTTGGGAGTCCGTACGAGACGCTGCATGGGCCGCTGGGCCTCTATCTCTGGACCTTCGTCTGCTGTGAGCTGCACATCAAATCAGATTTAGACTTGTTTAGCCCTTTTCACCAGCAGTGTCCCAGAGGGATTCACAGATGCCCACAGATCAGCACCTCTAACTAAGCTAAACCCTCAAGGAAGACGATGTAAAACTCAGGGTCAACAGGAAACGCCAATATGCGGTTTTACTGAGACTGATACATATTCAGACAGTGTGTGAGTTTTTAGCCAGGTGATGTTCCAAGGTTAGTGCAGTGATGTTTCTAGGTTAGTGTAGTGATATCTCTAGGTTGTCCCTCACAAAGTGGGACTCTTTCCAGACAGTTCTTCAAACATGTATCAGGTGTGTCTAATCAAGGCTCTGTGGGGAGTGGACTATTCAACCACTGAATAACAGACCCAATTAAGAAACTCAGCACCAGAGCTACTAAAGATTTATTTCCTGAGGTGGGGGGTTAATTAATCAATGTTGTTGCCAAGTACCAAGAGCCAAGACACAGATTCTATTTGGTCTCTGTTACTGAAAGTCACTATTGTGAAATGACACCTCAATTTACTGTATCCATGGATACAAAAGGAAAAAGGTGTAGGCGCTATAACTTGATGTGTGGATTAAGTGTTGTGAAAAAGAGCTACACAAATAAAACATGATTAGATTGAATTTAAGTGTAAAGGAATAGCAGATAGTAGAACTGTCCAGAGTTGGTTCAAATCCCGCCCTGGCTCTTTGCTGCATGTCTTCACTCTCACCTGCACTCACACACTTTACTTACAAACTACCAAATAAAGCATAAAAAATGCATATCTGTCCTGTTTTCTTCACAGCAATTGTGTTTCCTCAACCAGTGTTTTCTTTCATCGCAGGCTTCTGCAGCTGCCTGGTGATGACCCTGTTCGCGTCCGAGGTGAAGATCAATCACCTGTCCGACAAGATCGCCAACTTCAACGAAGTCAACTTCGTCTACAAGACGTACACGGAGTGGTACGATCACTCCTTCTGGATAATCTTCCTCACCTTCCTCCTCCACTGCCTCAACATCCTGTTGATCCGCGTGGCCGGGATCCAGTTCCCGTTTCAAGAGGCCAAAGAGTTAGCAGTAAACACGGGCGCTGTGGATCTCATGTACTGACTACTGCTACGTTGTTTAGTTTTACCCCCCCCCCCCCCCCCCCCCCCCTTAGCGACACCGAGCCTCCCCTATTAACTAGCCTCTCAATAGAGAGTCTTGAGGCGTGCGTCCACCTATTTGAGCGCTGTTGAAAGGACCGAAGCTAATCGGAGCCTCTTAAGCCTGTTCTTGTCCTCCAGTGACAAGCTAGTCGTCTTTTCCATGAGAATAAGAGACTCACTCGGGAACTCCCGGCGAGAAAACCGTCTTGAATCTCCTTAGATTGGTGGGGTTGGTTTTTCCATCGTATCGTTAATTGCGGTGTCTTGTTGCCGTAGATGGTGGTCGAATTAGAGGCCCGGATTTCTCTCAGCCAGTGAAAGGTGGATGCTTAGCCTACTTTCCCTTCTTTTATTCTTCATGTGTTTTTATGCTGTAGGTGTCCTTGGGTAGCCTAACAAGCACAGTGATAGCCTACACTAACATTCTTCCGGAAATGTAGGCTAGGATGTTTGTTGAACAAAGTTGTATTAGTTCTGTCCGCTGTAATAGGTTTAATTATAAGTTAGGCTAACAGAGTAGGCTTATTTGAAAAATGTTTTGGTCATTAATTAGCCTGATGAATTCGTCACACAATGTGCCAATTATTATGATTTTATAACCGGTCAAAGTTAAACTTATGTAGCATTTATAGGGCTCATGTTTTGTTTATAGACCTGTTTCTGGCAGTGACAGATGTAACGTCAAAACATTTGTTTAAAGAATTTCTGCCCGCTGTTCATGTGGCTCTGTTTAATAAAATATTGATATTTTACTGTGTAGAACCTCTTCATTCATAATCACACTTTAAGCTACATTGCTGAAGAAGCGGTTATTCTACTGGTACATTTTCAGTGGCTTTCCATAGCTTTAAATATCAAACCGTTTGATCAAACTTTCCAACCTTCTATCATTCTCTTTGTCTCCATCTTTCAATCTTTTGATTGTTCTGTTAAGAGTATTTTTTTTACCACAAGTTGGCAGTGAGGTCAAACCATTTGAGACACACAGAATCCAAGCAAAATAAGAAAAAGATCAATCTCATCTTTTCAGTTAAACAGATAAAATGCCTTCTACAAAACAGTAGTAAACAGTTTTAATAGTTGCCATGGTAGCCTTATGAAACATAACTGACAGACATGATAGGCTACAATTAAAGAGGTCACTCCTGCAAGCTACACCGTATAGGAACGTTCAAAGTTGTCTTTGAGGTGGCTGTATCTTAGTAACCTGATCATGAATATGCAGCTCCGCAGAAGCATATAACACAGACAAGTTAGCCTGGCTCCTTCAGGGAAAAGTAAACAAGAATAGTTAAGACTACAGGGTTGGATCCAGTTAGACTTGTATGAACAGTTCTTATTGTTGCCCTTCATAGCTTTGTCCTTGACTGCACTGTAAAACACGGTAAGATTTTGTGCTATTTGGCTGTGGTAGTATAGATTTATGAATGAGTTCTTAATAAAATTATTTGTTGACTTTAGAGTAGCCTATGATACACCTTGTCTTTATAATATTTTGTAAATGTGTTTATTTCTGCTAGATGTGACTCATGCATATTTGCTGTTGTTACAAAAAGGTCAACTATTTACATGACTAAATTATGATGTAATCTAAAAAATAAATTTGCACGGCTAATAACTCAATATTTGTGTTTTGGATTTACAGTGTGCTTGGTCATGCCATTTGCTAAAGAGAAATCTGTTTCAGTCTTAGATGACAAAAAATAAATTAAAAAAATAAACTAGTAATAGTAGGCTACTGCACTTTAGTTCAATGCATATTTCACAACCTGTTCCTTGAACATTTTGGTATTGCCTAGCCTGTGGAAAACTTAAAACAACCACCACCACCCAGACAGGGCAAAAGTACACACATCCTTCACTCAGGTACAGATACTCATGTTCTCAAAGACTCAGGTAAAAGTTGAAGTACTGACCACACTTTTTCACTCAAGTAAAAGTAAATAAGTGTGGGCTCTGACATACACTTAAATAAAAAGAAGTCATTACTACTACCCATTTTTGTAAAATGTTGTAAGAAAAATTGTGAGGTATTGATACCAGGAAGTACAGACTTAAGTACAGTAACAAAGTATTTACTTCCCATCTCTGCAACCATGTAACAACCGTGTAATAACAACATAATAAATGTGTAATAACAGTGTAATAAAAGTGTAATAACAACATAATTACAGAGTGATAACAGATAGGCAGAAATAAAATTATCATGTCACCACATACAGATTAAAACTAAGTAAAGTAAAGAGCCTGGTTGGAAAATGTAAGAAGTAGAAAGTAGGCCTATATATATTTATGACAAAACAATTATGACTGAATGTAAAAAGTTGTCAGAATAATATCTATAGTGAAGTAATAATGTCCGAAAAATAAATAATGAAGTACTGATGTCAGAAAAATAAATAGTGAAGTACTGACACCAGAAAAAACTCTAATCACGGTCTTGGAAACGGAGTTTGTTTAGCAAGACACATGTTTAAGACGTCTCTTTCCCCGGAGCCTGAGATGATGTGGGTGGCGGAGTTTCAACATTTGACCAGAAGATGGGGGTAGGCTAGTGAGGAGCGCTACTGTAAACTGGAGCTAAAGAGCCTAACTGGTCGGAACACACAGTCACGTGCGGCCTCAGCACAGGGACCAGGCTACACAAAAATACTTTATCTCTTTGAGATAAAAAGAGAGAAAAAAGCATAGCCTAGCCCTACTATTAGTAGCCTACAATTTAACGAATATTTTGCAGAATATGTTATAGGCTGTAGGCCATTATAATATGTGGTTGGTCACAAACTACAAGCCAAACTTCTCTGGCCATTTATATACAACTGGTTAATTTAAAAGATACGTTAATTGCAGCGGAAGCATCACAGACAGTCCTATATTCATAACTGGCGAGAGCAATTTTCTGACAATGTCTAGCAGATAAAAATGGAGTCCAAGGTCGACTAAACTCCGGAGTTGCACGCAACTCCGTTCTCCGTGGGTTTTTAAACTTCCCTTTCGGAATGATCCACTTTTGAACATCTTCTGAACAACATGAGGCTGGATACCAGACAAGGTGTTAATCGTCGCGGGTCACATCTTGTTGACTTAATATGTCCCTTGCAGATGGACGAAGATTCAGACGAGGTGAACCGGAAAGCCGAACTGGACGATATTCTCAGTCAAATTGCTGACCTCGACAAATGGAGAGAGATCTTCAACGCTCGCGGGTAATTGGCCAATATCAAATATGTGTTATTTGATCGTCTTCTTTAACTTACCAAAATATTTTTTACTATATTATTATGTTCCCCCCCCCCCCCCCCAGAAACAATGCAATACATTTTATATTTAAAGAAAACAAGCTCCACAACGTTACTTCTCATCTCTTAATAATTGTATCATTTTTTCCACAGGTTGGAATTACAACATTGTATTATGAGAGTGAGTGGATCACATTTACTTTTCTAATCCCCGTTTACTTATGCAGTCGTGTCTACTCAAATTTGTTTTTTGTTAGTTCATTTTTACTTTCCTCACACTTAAACTTATAGTCCACTTATAGCCCAATATCACCTAACAGAGCGCTTATCCCTTACGGACGGGCTACTTTGTCTTCCCTTTGGCACTTAGTTTTTTCACAATGTATGCTTCATGTTTTGGTTGCTCGCAATGTTGGGGCTATCTCGTTGTTATGATCAGTGACCTATGCACTTTTGTAAAGCTCTCTCGTGGAAGTCGCTTTGGATAAAAGCGTCTGCTAAATGCATAAATGTAATGTAAATGTAAATGTTCTCAGGTAGCTTACAGATAATTCTGTCCAATGAGAACGTGTAACTGTGCGAGTTGTGCGCGGGCCCGGGGGTGGGATTCCACGTAGAGGTTCTCTATACGGTGTAGTCTCGTCACCGAACTTGATCTGTCTTCGGAAAAGTCCCGGCCATGCTCCCTAAAGCTACAGATATAGTTACCTTCTCTCGCAGTGAGGCAGCGTCTCTTCCTCCAGCGTTTCCCGGTCTCGTCTATCTCTAGCTCTGTCCCGGCCTCATTCTCTCCCTCACGCCGGCTCTTGTTCAACCAACCTCCCGCCGGCTGCATGTCGATGGTAGCGGATGTGTAGCGCCTGTGTGGGGTCAGGTTTGAGCCCCAGTGATGACAGATTACGCACAGCTTCTTCACAGCATCAGGGTCCTGCAGCCCTCCAAGCTCAGCTACATAGAACTCCTGCAGGAGGAGGTGAAGAGGAACCCAGACGTGAGTGATGATCGTGATTCCACCTTCTCCTCCAGCTACATCTCATCTCTGTGTGTTGGGGTGTGGGGTTTGGGTATAGCTTGGTGGTTAGAGGATTTGTCTGCAGATCAACAAGTCGCAGGTTTGAATATATGAAATATGAAATGTAAAATACAAGTGCAGATCTTTAGGGCCTCAGGTGTCCTCTCTCTTACTCGTTTTTTTCCCTTTATCTTTCTGTCTCTTTCTATCTCTCCCTGTCTTGCTGTGTCTCTCTCTCCATCTTGTTTGCTCTCTCTTGGTATCCCTCCCTCTCTCTCCAGAGGCCAGTGGAGTGTAGCCCCCGGCCCGAGGAGGAGAGCGGGGAGGAGGGATCAGGACGGTCTCCCTCCAGCGTCCAGCCTCCTCGCCGCCACGCCGCCCTGCTGGCCGCCCCTTACTCTATCCCCCGGGCTCTGGCCGTGTCCCCCCGCATCGGAGGACTTCCTGTCACAACCGAGCTGGCCGCGGTGAGTCTGGGGATGTACTTCCTGTCACAGCCAAGCTACTTCCTGTCACACCCGAGCTAGCCACGGCAAGTCTGGGAACCCGAGCCGGGGTCACCTGACACCCGCTCTCCCTCCATTGCCGGCCTGTCTGCTGCTCTGTAAACTGCTGCTTTGTGTGTGTGTGTGTGGGTGTGTGGGGTGTGTGTGTGTGTGTGTGTGTGTGGGGGGGGGGGGGGGTGTGGGTGTGTGTGTGTGTTTGTTGACCAAGACAAAAGACTGGCAATATGGCCTTCTCATTTATTGATGTAGCTCTTAAGCAGTGGATTGAGTTTGCAAGTGTGGTTTCTGGAAAACAAGCAGGCATGCAGAAGAACAAAGACAGTTGTCTGAAAAGCATTTACAGCTTCTGTCAAGATTAGCATTAAGCCTAGATTTAAGAGGATCCATGCCTTACTTACCTTTGATGGTATTTATCTCTTATCCTCATGTAAACACACTCAGTAATCGGTAATCACATAGCAGTAATCACATATAATCAAAAGATAATAGCTAGAAATTGATTGTAAGATAGCAAGACAACTTTATATTGAAATTGTAAGGTTTGATAAACAACAGCGCTAAGTTTTTTAAACCTGTGTTTGGATTCTTATTTCTTAGAACCTGAGGAAGATATTATTCGGGAACACCTTTCACGTCTTCAACTACGAGTGGAAGAAGTCCTTCTTCAAGTTCCGGGAGCCCTACTCGGATCTGTCGTACGCCCTGGAGGCAGAGAGGGTGAGAAAGCATGATGATGATGACATACAGTATCCACCTGGACTGGGAGAGAGAGACAGAAAGAGAGAGAGAAGAGGAAGAGAGAGGAGAGAGAGGTACAGACCAGGAGAGAGAGAGACATAAATCAGAATAAGATTAAAGAGTAAAACAAGCAACTATTGAATATTGTTCATGCTCCAAACACATTCCAATAACTTCTTAAAAAATCTTAAACATACTTTTAGCGGAAATAGATTTTGAAAGAAGAAAGAGTATGTATTATTGACCCTATCTCTTAAATGCAGTATGGTATCAGTTTAATAGTTTATTAATCTATATAGTATAGTTTACACTGAATATGTGCATACACACACTACTATAAATTATTTATAGTTTTTAACTTTCCATATTAATGACAGAGAATCAAAGAATATTCTGATAAGATTGCACACCAGCAAAGACCTAAGGGTTACCCTGGAAACGCTTACGTAACCACAGTGACTTGAGAAGGCCATTCTGTCGTATCCTCCCAAGAGTTGATTATACACACTCAATATTTTGACCTTCCGCACCTCTCGAAGGATCCAGTTTCCAGAGGACAGTCTTACTGAACATCCTTCACCTTAGTCTTCACCTTAGTTTTCCTCTGAACTGCCACTGAGTAGACACCCAACACCAATGTAGCAATCACCTGAGACAGGTGAGGGCGTCTCTGCGGTGTGACATCCTCGCTGTCTCATCACAGCTTAACCAGAGGGCAGGCTGGAGACAGACTGGTCTTGGTCTGGTGGGCTGGGTGCTGTCTGGATGGTCTTGCTCTGGTGGGCTGGGTGCTGTCTGGATGGTCTTGGTCTGGTGGGCTGGGTGCTGTCTGGATGGTCTTGCTCTGGTGGGCTGGGTGCTGTCTGGATGGTTCTGGTCTGGTGGGCTGGGTGCTGTCTGGATGGTCTTGGTCTGGTGGGCTGGGTGCTGTCTGGATGGTCTTGGTCTGGTGGTTTTCTGAGGGATGGAGGATGTGCCAGGTACCTAACACAAAATGTTCTGGTGCAGGACTGGTGATTCTACGACCAGCTCCAGATATAGGGACTGAATGTTAGTGTCTTTTTTGCGGAGGAAGCTAGCTGCCAAATCTTTGGTTAGACTGTAATATACACAGACACACATTAGTATAAATACTTTGTGTTGTATATATTAGGGCAGGCACTACTATAAATATTTCAGACTGTGTATATGAAGGCATACTCTACTATACTGTATAAACTGTAATTAGAGGATATTAGAGAAAGGTTGGTCTGGACTGATTGGAGCTGAGCAGTGCAACATTAGTGTTATAGAGCTAAGTCTCTGATATTCTGGATAAAACTGTCTTTTACACTACTTTTTAAAACAATTTTAACAGTTGATTTATTTGATCCAGGGTGGAGCCCGTGCCATTCAAATGATTGTCCAGGCAAATATCATCAAATACCTGCTTTTCACACGACATCCCAACTCAGAAGCCTGCAGAATGCAGAGGTGAGAAAGTAAAGGTTTCTGCTACAGTCCAGTATAAACACGTTAACTAATGAGGAATATCATGAAAATAGCTTAATCATGAGAAGCTTATGATAAGTCCTGAGACAGGACATGAAGTATACATACCCAGTTCTGTGTGTCCAGTCTGAGGGAGGTTGGAGAGAAGGATCAGGAGCGAGCTTTAGCGGCGGCGCTAGCGGACATCCTGTGGGCGGCCGGCGAGGAACGGAGCGCCATGGTTTCCTTGGTAACGTCAGACTACTGCATCACGCCGCACCTGGACTACAAACTGGACAACTTCACGGAACGAGTACGACGATCTTCTCCTCCCCCCCGAACTTCACATCACAAATCAAATGTGATTTGTTTAGCACTTTTTACAAGCAATGTAACAGAGGTCTTCCCATACCGACCATAAACTAACCTGTATGGAAGGAAATTGGTGACATAATGTTTAGAGTTTTAAAAGGCATTGAATACTTAATAATAATAATGAAATGAAACACCACCGAATGTGTTGGTTTTGAATTCAAAATTGAAATATGAATATATTTCAATGTAAAAAATAATAACCTTGGCGGTTATGACAGTTATGACATACCGCCTGTATCATTCCTCTCAGTTCAGAACTAGTCAGGTGGCTGAGCGGTTAGGGAATCGGGCTAGTAATCTGAAGGTTGCAAGTTCGATTCCCGGCCATGTCAAATAACGTTGTGTCCTTGGGCATGGCACTTCACCCTACTTGCCTCGGGGGAATGTCCTTGTACTTACTGTAAGTCGCTCTGGATAAGAGTGTCTGCTAAATGACTAAATGTAAACTCGAGAAGTTTTTTTTAAATGTTTGTTTATTTAGCTTTTTGTTTTTATTCATTTGCAGCTACAGCTTTTCAGTTTCAACAAGAAAGACGATGTCAGGAAATTCCTCTATGAGCACATTCAGTGTGTGAGTTATGTTCTTAATTTTTATCCACGTGAATATGAAAATACTGGGACGTCTGTTTTCAAATCACATCAAACTTTATTTTTGAAGCCCTTTTGACAAGCAACATCACTAGAGGGCTTCACAGAGGCCAACAGGTCAGCACCTATAACCAAACTCTATTCATGTTAACACTAGTCTCGTTTGGTCTGCCTCTCCCTGCAGTTTAAAGAAGAGGGGAGCCATGGAGTAATCCTGTTTCTCTACAGCCTGATCTTTTCAAGGACCATCAGAAGGTAGATATTATGCAGTGTTACAGTACTGTCAGGTTCACCATTCTGTTACGGTACTGTAAGATGTACTATGCATTGTACTGTCAGGTTCACCATTCTGTTACAGTACTGTAAGATGTACTATGCATTGTACTGTCAGGTTTACTATGATAAATAAACCCTGTCCCGTTTCCCAGGTTAAGAGAGGACCTGGATGGAACCACCAGCCACCTGTTGTACCTGAGCCTTGGCAACTTCGTGGGTCGTCAGGTGAGCCATGTGTGTCTGCGCCGGCTTCGCTGGAGAACAATACCTCCAGGTAACGGTTACTGTTTGGCATTCTGCACCTGTGGGACTCAGATACCTCTCTCTCTCCCCCATCCTCCCCCCCCCCATCCCCCCACCTCCCTCCTCCCCTCCCAGGCGTTGCTGAACCTGCTCCTGACCGGCAGGGCCAGTCCCAATGTCTTTAACGGCACCCTCCAGTACGGGGAGGATGGCAGCACGCTGGAGCAGCCCCTCCACGGGGTGCTGGCTCGCAGCGACGTGGGGTACCTGTACTGGAGCCGTGAGGAGGTGGAGCGAGCCAGGATGCCCCTGGTACAACCCCACCCAACACCTAACACATTCATCTCCCCGCAACTATAAAGTTGTTTCTGCATCCTGGCATCCACCACCAAATGACGTTACCTTCTTCCAACACACCTGATTCAAATGAATGGGTGGTTATTGAGCTCTGCAGAAACCTGATAACCACCCATTCATTTGAATCATGTGTGTTGGAAGAGTCGTGCAGCACAGGGGGTCCCTGAGGACCAGGGTTGAAGGTGTAGAAGGTGACTCTCTGGCGCCCTCAGGTGGGCAGCATGCTGAAGACACCTCGCTGGCCCATCTGGGTGTGCAGCGTCAACAGCACCTACAGCGTCCTGTTCAGCCCCCAGCGCTCCCTGCTGTCCGACTGGAAGATGGAGCACCTCTTCCACATGTACTTCTACAACGGCCAGCCCTCCCAGACCACCACCACGCTGCTCACCATCGGTACGCTGGGTACGCTGGGTACGCTGGGTACACTGGGTACACTGGGTACGCTGGGTACACGCCAGTTACTACTCAGTTCACTGGTTATTTATCACCATCCGTCCTCCCCCTTCAACACTCCTCATCCTGCCTCCCTCCCCTTCCAACCCTTCTCCCCTCCTCCCCACCATCCCTCCCCCCTCTCCATCCCTCTCCCCCCAGACACCCACTCCCACCACTGGGAGGTGGGCTCGGTGACCAGCCCTGCAGACCTGGAGCGGAGGTTCCCCTCTGTGGAGATGCTCATCAGGACCAAGTGGGAGGGCGCCGCCATCGACTGGAACGGAACCGTGCCGTTCTTCTGACGCGTGTTCACGTCCGCTCGTGTCTAACATTACTCATAAATAAAGGCAAAGGAAACCTAACTGTATTTAACAGATGTGTTTATCTAGTCTGCTCAATTACTGGCGTTGATCCTCCAGTTCAGGCTAAATGATGTCCCTCAGTATAGAGAGGGAAAATGATAATACAGGTAAACACCTTATGATTGAATCACACTAACATTCAGGACAAGTCTGTTTCTGATGCAGTGCGTTCTTTATCGCCCCCTGGTGGGCCGACAGGGGATCTACACCACAGCAATGACCACATCCTCTCAGTGACGAGAGAGAGATGGTCCAAGCACAGCCACTGACAT
Source organism: Osmerus mordax (assembly GCF_038355195.1). Lineage (NCBI taxonomy): Eukaryota > Metazoa > Chordata > Actinopteri > Osmeriformes > Osmeridae > Osmerus > Osmerus mordax. The sequence goes on along the minus strand of NC_090060.1, from coordinate 17,687,187 downwards.
GAGGTCCGATGTCAGACACGCTGGCAGTCCATACACACGTCTTGAGCGACACGGTGGTTCTAGATCATTCCGCTCCACTGCAGAGACGTGTACAGCACCTCCTCCTCTAGATCATTCCGCTCCACTGCAGAGACGTGTACAGCACCTCCTCCTCTAGATCATTCCGCTCCACTGCAGAGACGTGTACAGCACCTCCTCCTCTAGATCATTCCGCTCCACTGCAGAGACGTGTACAGCACCTCCTCCTCGGCCGGAGAACACAGCAGCACTGTTTTCTTCACGTTGGAGCCCAGCCGCGCCACGGTGAGGACGTCGCTCACAGGCAGACACTCATCCAAGTCGAGGCATACGGCGATGAAATGGGCGTGGAAACAGAGAGGGTCACCTGAGAGAAAACAACAACAACATGAAGCAGACACTTCTCCACAGCACAAACAGACGTGGGATTTGAACCTGCAACCTCTTCGTCTGCAGATTTAAAAGCTCTAACCACTGAGCTATACCCATCCCCCTCACACGTGTAAACATACCCCAAACACGTAAACACAACCCACCAGGATACACCAGGAAGTCTCCTCCGAACTTGCCGGCAGAGGTGAGGCAGAAGCCTCGTTGCCTCAGGTCTCTGAAGACCAGGAACCTCGTCTCCGAGCCTCGTTCCCGGGGGACCGAGGGGGAGGCGGACAGGAAGTCCCTCTCCTCCGGGCCGTACTGGAGCCCAGCAGAGGCGGTGCACAGCTGCACTGTCATGGCCGCCCGAGGGAAGGAGAAGCTGCGCTGCAGGTCGTCCAGACGGGAGAGGAGGGAGCTGTCTGAGGGGGCTGCTGGGACACAGGAAGAGCAGCATCTCACATTTAGTCATTTTTTACATTTAGTCATTTAGCAGACGCTCTTATCCAGAGCGACTTACAGTAAGTACAGGGACATTCCCCCTGAGGCAAGTAGGGTGAAGTGCCTTGCCCAAGGACACAACGTCATTTTGCGCGGCCGGGAATCGAACTGGCAACCTTCAGAACTGGCAACCTCACAACAGGAACAGGATGGATGTCTGTGTGTTTGTGTATATGTTTTTGTGTGTGTCTCTCTCTGAGAGGGAGGAAGATCAACTCCTCATCTTTCAACATGAACAGTATCTACGTGTGTGTGGTGTGTGTGTGTGTGTGTATATGCCTGTGTGTGTGTGGTGTGTGTCTCTGACAGGGAAGCATCATATCAACTCATATTTCTGAACACCGACACACATTGTGTGTGTGTACATGCATGTGTGTGTGTGTGTGTGTGTGTGTCTCTCTCTCTCTCTCTGACAAGGAGATCACACCTGATCTTTCTGAACATGAACAGTGTGTAGGTGTACCATTTTGTTTCTCGCTCATAACTCTCAGAAGGCAAGCCTTCCTGTCCTCGAGCGCCAGGGCCTTCTGCTCCTCAAAGGTTCCATCGAGATCTGCGTGGTACTGGTCCACGCGCTCCCGGTCCACTTCTCCGGCCTCAACCTGGCAGGAAGCAACGTCCACAGACGGCAAAGGAATGATCACAAGGCAGAGACGTCGAATTTGTTATTTTAAAATGCCGCTGCGCTACCTACGGGAGCCGGACGGGAGACAAATCTAGCGAATTCAATTCATGAAAATGATCTTCAGGTAAAAGTTTTACCTGTGGGTCAATGGGAGGGATTCGTACACCTTCGCCTATCTCCTCCAGCAAGCGTCCCTCTTCTTCCGTCAACTCCAACGGTCTCCCCAACCTGCAGTTCTGCCGGGGCTGTCGCGCTAACGAACCGACCAAAGATCCGATGATACCCCTCTCGCGAGCAGCCTTCACCTCAGCTGCACGCCACACTAGAGGCGTGGATTCACAGAAGTTAATACCGATCACCGGACGAATTTTTTTAGGGCCATTTTCGGTCGTCTCTCCTTCTCCCTCCCTCTCATCAAGGTTACGCTTCAGGAGATCTGGAGCTGTCGAGCTGCTCTGCTCTGCCATTTTTGTCACTGAAAGGAAAAGTTTACCGCTTGGGTGCAATCAAGTCCCTGGTCTCAACATGCGTGTCGTTTTGGAGACCATGACGAAAACATCCTAAACTTCCTTCGTCCACTGACTGTCAGAATGATTCACCATAGCAACAACAGTGTATAAAATATGAACAGTTTAATGTCTACATGATTATAACTATGACAGGTAGTCGCGTGTTTAGAAGTGAATAAAATATGCTGCAGCACTTCCTGGTGGATGGGCGGAGTAGGTGATTGGCAGGTATGTCCTCCAATGAAAACGCCAAACTCACGTACTCACGAACGCCTATAAAATATCGTCTTACCAATGAGCAGGGGAGCGTTGAACATTATTCATAATATCAGTAGCCTATTAGTGTAGAAATAATTTCGCTTTGGGGTTTTAATTTCGCACAGCACAACCATTTATGTATCACAATATGTCTATGTATTAACATATGGTTCAAGTTAAATTATCAACCTTAATTTAAAATCATGACACCAAAAAAACGTTTTGCTTTCAGGAAATGTGAACAATTTATTGTGTTCAAACAAGCGTTAATGTAGTTTTCAAATTGCCTGCTGGAAAAAAATAAAGTTTTAAATGGATATGTACAATCCAATTCTGAACACCAAAGAGCCTTGTTGGCTTTTAAATCTGTACATACATTGCATAGCAATAGTACCTTGGATGGTATTTTGTTTAATTCTTGGGAATACGGCTCAAAAGAATGATTATGGTTAAGAAATGAGACATTAAGTGAAATGTGTGTTTGGAGTGCGTTGCATTGGCCAGAACATCCCAGATGCATCCAAACTGTCTGTTATCTGATGAGTGGCGTTGAACTGTTGTATCCTGAACCCAAGAGGGAAGGTTCTAGACTCCTAACTCGAGATCCTCCAGTTCTTTCAACAACTGCGCCTCCTTCTCCATCTTGTCAAGCTTGTGGATGAAGAAAGAAAAAACAAAAATTAATGTTTGATGTCTCACAGAAGACATTGAATTGAGCCTTTCATAGACGCTCAATTCACAAAACCCATACTGTCATCAGGTTTCACTAGCTTCACTTTTAAATTTCTCACTAAATCATCATCAAGCTATATATAAATAAAAGTTACTATTATAATTATTGGGGGGGGATGGGTATAGCTCAGTGGTAAAGTATTTGACTGTATATAAAGCGACGTGCAATGGGGATTGATCTACAGTCTAATACTTTACCACTGAGCTAAAAAATAAAAGCAATGTGTATATATAAAATTATTTTAAATTATTAAATCATGTTCCACTAATATCATGCATCAGTAAACCTTCCTACCTGATTTTTCTGCATGGGTTTCCCAGATGACTGCTGTTCTTTCAGTTCATCTATAGCTTTCAGTTTCTGAAATAAAAACAAACCAACATAACGTCACTCCCAAGCCTTTCCTAGCGCTCATCCAGTACACAGTAGCACACAGCAGCAGCACACAGCAGCACACAGCATAACCTGCACAGTCCTGGGATATAAAGCATGCTGGTAAATGTGTTCAGACTGAACCTGATGTAAGCACAACTGACTGGGTGGGACCAGGGAAGTCAGTGCAAAAACATCAGGGGAAATGATTTATAATCACAGGTAATCCTCACAGCTCAGTGTCCAAAGATCAACATACTTGAACTTGGACACAGCGAAAAGCCATGAGAGATCATAGGTCTGGAAGGGCCTTTTCTCTCTCACACAGCACAAAGCACCAAGGTGTATAGCCAGCCCTGTGAAGTCAAACAGGCCGACATCTCATTCTCCCCCACTCACCTTCTTTAGGTTTTTGATCTTCTTGTCCAGCTCGGGATCACCAGAGGTGGCCTGGGTGCTGCTGGCCAGGCAGGGCTCAGACTTGGGCTCAGACTGGGCTTCTGGGACCTCTGGCTTGGTTTCCTGGAGGCACAGAACACTAGAGTTTAACTGCCCATCCTGTTCAGCTGACATACCTTCCTAACTGTTCGTTTTAATTTTAATTTGGCTTCCACTCTCCCCCTCCCTTCCCCCCCCCCCCCCCTCCCCCTCCCTCCCTCGCCCCCTCCCTTCCTTCCTCCCCTCCCTCCCTCGCCCCCTCCCTTCGCCCCCTCCCTCCCTCCCTCCCTTCCTCCCTCCCCCCCTCCCTTCCTTCGTCCCTCCCTCCCCTCACCTGTTTGGCTGCCTTCTTGGCCTCTCGTTTCTTCTGGTTCTTCAGAGCCGTCTTGGAGAGAGGCTTGTCTCCCGTGGCTCCGGGCCTCATGTCCTGTGGAGGCTCCTCCTCATGCTGTCAGAGATAACGGCAGGATAACCAGTTATCATGCTGTCAGAGACAACCTCAGTGTGAACCAGTTATCATGCTGTCAGAGATAACGGCAGGATAACCAGTTATCATGCTGTCAGAGACAACCTCAGTATGAACCAGTTATCATGCTGTCAGAGACAACCTCAGTGTGAACCAGTTATCATGCTGTCAGAGATAACGGCAGGATAACCAGTTATCATGCTGTCAGAGACAACCTCAGTATGAACCAGTTATCATGCTCTCAGAGACAACCTCAGTATGAAACAGTTATGCTGTTTGAGATAACAGACAGACAGGTATACAGACAGACAGACAGGTACACAGACAGACAGACAGACAGACAGACTGTAGACAGACAGGTAGACAGACAGACTGTAGACAGACTGTAGACAGACAGACTGTAGAGAGACAGTCTCGGCAGGTGACGCACCAGTTTGGAGCTGGCGATGACAGGCTTGTTCCGCAGCGCTGGCGGCCGGTACGCCTGGGCCGGCTTGGTTTCCGTGGTTCCCAGCTCGCTGGGTGCCGCCTGGTACTTCACCGGCCTCTCGGGGAACGCCCCCTCAGGGAACGGTTGCCATAGCACCTGCCAGAGCTCTGCCCCTGGGGGCGTGTCCTGCTTGTAGAGCACGGCACCAGTGTAGTGCCAGATCTTGTAGCCGTTGCTGACCCGCAGCCTGGGGGAACAGGTCGCCGTGACGACGTGCTCGCCGTCGGGGCACCAGGAGAAGTGGGTGGAGTTTGCCGCCTGTGGTTTGCACACCTGCTTGTACTTCTTGACGTCCCACACTTCCATCTGGCCCTGGAGGTTCCCGAAGCCGGCCAGCACCAGGATGTGGCCCTGGGGGCTGTAGAAGACTGCGTTCCTGGGACCCGTCCCAAAGTCGAACACCGGGTCGCACTTCTGGTTGAAGACGGTGGCCTTGGCGGGCATGAAGCCGTACACCACGCAGAACTCGGAGGAGGAGGGGCTCCACGCCACGTCGTAGATGGGCCCGTTCTTAGCTGGGTGACACACGCACATATTAGCTTCTTCCTGCGGACGCGTTTACCTGAAACAACTGGGGGGGAGGTACTGGGAGGGGAGGGTTAGGGGGAGGTACTGTCTAGTGGAGGGTCTGGGATGGTGGGGGAGGGTCTGGGGGAGGGTCTGGGATGGTGGGGGAGGGTCTGGGGGAGGGTCTGGGGGAGGGTGGGGGGAGGGTCTGGGGGAGGGTGGGGGGGAGGGTCTGGGGGAGGGTGGGGGGAGGGTCTGGGGGAGGGTGGGGGGGAGGGTGGGGGGGAGGGTGGGGGGGGGGTCTGGGGGAGGGACTCACGCAGCTGCACGGCGGCGGTCTCTCCGTTTATAGCCAGGTAGTGCAGCGTCTGCTCCCCGTAGTACGACGCCCCGGTCTTATCCACCTCCGTGCTGGCTGTGACCAGCACGGAGGTGGCTGGGGACACACACAGGGTCAGAACCACACACACTGCTACACACTGCTACACACTGCTACACACTGCTACACACTGCTACACACTGCTACACACTGCTACACACTGCTACACACTGCTACACACTGCTACACCCTCCGTGGATGGGTGAATCTGCTGATGGATGATTTTGTTGATTGAATGGATTAATTTGTCATTTGGATGAGCGATTCACGAGAATTAAATATAAATGTGTTTGTCGCCATGTTGAGCGATGGAGACACGGATCTCACCATAAATAAATAAAAGCTTGTTTGCCATCAACGAGCGCTGCAGTGGTTTGTTGAAGAAATTAATGAATATATTAAATAAACAAATCTTTTTCATGGATGAATTCTGATTCTGACCAACCTTTTTTGTTCCACAGCATAGCAACTCTGTCTGATTTGAAGAAGCTCTTGTTGGCGAGTGCCGAGTTGGGGCCTCCGAAGTTGGGGTACTGGTAAAGCCGGACGAAAGAGGGGGCTCCTTTGCTGCCAGGAACGTAGACAGCCACCTGCCACACGGGGAAACACATCTAGATACACCCTGTAACGGAGTCTCTCTCCCACACACCTCACACACGCCTCACACACACGCCTCACACACACACCTCACACACACACGCCTCACACACACACACCACACACACACACACGCCTCACACACACACGCCTCACACACACACGCCTCACACACACACACACAGTGTGAGATACAGTGGTACCTTGCAGGGCTGGGCTCCTGGAGACAACTCAAACTCTGATACTTTCTGCAAGTGAAGTTTATTGGCGATAGTTCCTACAGAAACACAAAGTCATTATTTTATTTTTGTCGTGGTTAAGTTTCCACCATGATGGTACTACTACTCCAAATACTAAGATACTCTGCAAATACAGTACTCCAGAGGATGTGTACTCCAGAGGATGTGTACTCCAGAGGATGTGTACTCCAGAGGATGTGTACTCCAGAGGATGTGTACTCCTGGGGATGTGTACTCCAGAGGATGTGTACTCCAGAGGATGTGTACTCCAGAGGATGTGTACTCCTGGGGATGTGTACTCCAGAGGATGTGTACTCCAGAGGATGTGTTAGGGTGCCTCTCAGGAGAAGCCGTACGGCAAGATATTTACCAAAGTCATTGTTTTCAAAGAAGTGCAGTTCGTTGTTGACACTCCTGACAGCTATTTTCTCATCATCTGTCCAGCTGGGACACCTGGGGTTCAAAACAAAATCCATGCAATGGAATTCAAAACACAAGCGATGACATGGTAAACTGTATTTTCACACAGATTGTTCCTAACAGTAATAACCACGGCAACAGGAATCTGATCTCCAGTTGTTTTGCAAGATACGAGACAGAGAACTTGGAAGAGAACTCACCAACCCTGCACCTTCTTCTGATAGAAGGCTTTGAGACAGGCTCCATTCTGCAGATCCCACAACTGCAAGTTGGCATCTCCTTGAGGGTTGTCCTGGGTTTCTAGAAACAACATGAGACTCAAACATGTGCATCAGAATGTTTAATACTGTTTATTCACATAATCTAAGATGCACAACTTCCAGTTGCAAAGCTAGCTATCTGCTGTGCACTAGCATAGCTTCCTTGATTAACGACAGTGTGTCATATGTAAGGACACTGCACATAACCATTCAATCCCAGATGCCATACAAGGCATCACTAGACTTACTGCTGTACGGTTGCCAGGTGGCCAGTACAGAGTTGAGAGGAGAGAACTCCAACATGGAGGTCTTGGGGAGATCAAACGACCGGACTGGCGAGCCATCAGAAGTCTTCACCACGCTCACCCTGGGAGACAACGAGTTGTGAATGGTACAGATCTAAACGTAATCAACTTTAATTACCGCATACATTTGTTATATGGTTTAAATTAGGTTTCCACCTTGTAGTATTGTAACAAATGTACTTACTTTTCGCCATTGCACCATGCAAACAATGTCCCATCTTTGCTGAAATCCTGATATTTACCTTGCCGGGTGTCCCTGGTAATTGAAGGTGTGCAAAAATATAAACTTTTACTAAAATGTATAATGTCGGTTTGTAATTCAATTAATAAGGACGTAAATTGAATAGGGGATTAAAGAACGTATTGTTACCTTTCAAAACTAGCGTTTTCCTCACAGGCTGGCGGTCCGCGGAGCAGTGACGTCCCGTCCGATCCCCGGACTAAAATCACAACAGCAAGCTCTTACATGCAATAGTTCCAGGACCTTGTCCCATATCAAGATGTAGACAGCCAGTCAAAAGCACGGGTACAACTCGGCACTCCTAACTTGAACTACAGATTAGCCTACAATCACTGAGTTGTGCCGTTTATCAACAACCAATTAGCCACGTAGTAGTGGCTATAGATAAGACCATCTATTCCAAGTTAGTTGACACCCTTTAAATATCATATACTTCAGGTTGAATCATAAATACCGGTAGTTACGTGTAAACTAGCTGGCTCTAACTATCATACTCATAGCTGACAGGCTAAAGAGCTAGCTACTGACTGCAGAGCATAAGGTTGCATCCACTAATTACTCAACAACGTTGATCTTTAGATTTTGTGACATTCGTAGAATGTGTTTTGTGCGCTAAAACAAGGTTCACATTTGAACAAGTTCGTAAACATGAAACGCAGTGAGTTGACGGCACTATGAAATATCCCACCTGCTAAAAGTGGAGTGGGGGGCGCCATGATGTACCGGAAAAGGAATCCGCTGAAGGAAATGCGGAAAATCTCTCAGAAGAAGGGGCGTGTGATGTCTGTCATCATCGTGAACAAGTAAAGAATAACTATTTATTAAGTTAACATTTATTTGGAATGTTGTTAGAATTCCACACACTCTTTTAATCTGTTGTGGAAATGTGTTTATGCTCTGAAAAAGCGGAAGTGTGCTCTTGTCTTTGACTAGAGCCATACAAGCACAAAAAAACAATTTCCTCCCGTTGGGAGTCACCACAAGGATGACAGTACTCTACACATTAAACACAACTGAACTGTGTCAATCATTTAGAATATTTTATTTGTATTTACTTTATTAACTTAAGTTCTTTGTAATGGATTGGAATCATTAATGAAGAAAGTTGGATGATGGTCCCATACGAAGTTCAGTTATGAAGGAATTTCAATCCAGTATGGGTTTGTGTCTCTGAGTGCCGGTGCACCGCCCTCTACTGGAGGTAATCACAACTGCACTGCCAGTGTCTTCAAAAAATAAATAATTTCATATCATTTTGGACGGCAGACAGTCATCTGACTAATAACGAACACAGTAGCAGCGCGTAGGAATGTGTCTGTTATGAAACTGGCCTCGTCCTTTCGCGGTGGAATGCCCTCCTATCGGGCAAATAATTGGATTTAGCCGTGATTACGAAATCACAGTAAAGTAGGCCTACACACGGCAACGTTCGTTACTCACACAAGGTCACTTTGTCCGTTTTAGTGAATATAGAAGAAATGGAAATATAAACGTGTGACCATGAATGTCGATTAGGCTACAGGACTGTTTTGTTTGTGATTTACACCCAAACTACCAAAAGACTAAAAAACAGTCATCTGACTAATAACGAACACAGTAGCAGCGCGTAGGAATGTGTCTGTTATGAAACTGGCCTCGTCCTTTCGCGGTGGAATGCCCTCCTATCGGGCAAATAATTGGATTTAGCCGTGATTACGAAATCACAGTAAAGTAGGCCTACACACGGCAACGTTCGTTACTCACACAAGGTCACTTTGTCCGTTTTAGTGAATATAGAAGAAATGGAAATATAAACGTGTGACCATGAATGTCGATTAGGCTACAGGACTGTTTTGTTTGTGATTTACACCCAAACTACCAAAAGACTAAAAAAATAAACAAAGTAGGCCTACACATTTACTCTTTATTTTTATTTTATTCATATATTGATCGTTTCTTCTTTAGTCTAAACAAAGATTCAAAATTTCAATAACAATGACTATATCGTGAAAGACAAAATGAGAACAAATATACACTATATAAAAGACGATTTGACACGAAAACACCAATAATGAAAAAAGTAAAAACCACAAATAAAATGTACATTTAAGAGAAGAAAAAAAAAGTCAGTGAGAAGCAGTTGGTGTTTCAGCTGAAATCCCCAACCACTAACAGGTATATTTCCGACGCACGATCATGAAAAAAACCTCAATCCAAAAACCAATACTCAATCAATGCATCGATCAGTCTAGCAACAGTCGATCCATCCTGATGCCCGGGTTGGTGGACAGTCAAGTTACGTGACAGAAAAGCAAGGTGAGTGAATGGCATTGGACTGGAGGGAGACTTTAAGGTTTATGGCAGTGTAAAAAGTGCTGATTCATTATCATTCGAAGGGACTGAAACGTGTCAGCCCCACATTCATATTGCTGAAGTTCTGTACTGCGGTGTGGTTAAGACGCCGTGGTTGATCTCCACAGCCAGACAGACGAGCTGTAAAGGAAACCGTCCTTTCAGGATCGCACGTGCCGTTTGTCAACTGTGGTTGTTAAAAAAGCCCAGACCTGTTTCTCTGTTCCGTGTGTGTGGGTGTTCATTTAACTGAGATCTGAATGCCCTGCACTGAACTTTTCTCTGAGTATAAAAAAATAACGTTATTGTTCCCATCCCATCGTCTCTCTCGTGTTCGAAAAAAGCGTTTGTTTGCTGATGCTTGGGAATACATTCTGTGAGACTTACAGGACTAGCATGTGGTTCACTGAGTCTATGGACCTGTCGTTCTGTTTTAGTCGATCAGACTTTACTGAGGTTACTAGAGTAGGAAGTGTAAGGTGCATGTGTGCCACTCGTTTCACACTTACAGTCTAACCATTCATCAAGGCTGCTTTGGGAAATATTATCGCTGTCTCTCAGTGTGTGTGTGTATTTGTATGTGTTTGTGTGAGGGTAGAGAAACAGGTCTTCAGGCAGTATTTCTGGAGAGTGTTAGCAGGGTGTGGAGGACCCAGAGAGATGGAAGGTGAGGGTGGAAGGGAGGGAGGGTGGAAGGGACGGAGGGTGGGTGGAAGGTGAGGGAGGGAGGGTGGAAGGGAGGGAGGGTGGATGGAAGGGAGGGAGGGTGGTTGTAACAGCAAAGGCCTTCATCCACACAGAGAGACTCTGTGCTGGCTGTCTTTGGAAGTGCTTCTGTGAGTTACGCTGAGCACAAACAGAAGAGACTAAATGCCAATCAGTATCTCTCTCTCTCTCTCTCTCTCTCTCTCTCTCTCTCTCTCTCTCTCTCTCTCTCTCTCTCTCTCTCTTCTCTCTCTCAAAGTTACCGCCCCCCCCACCCCGCAACAGGGTAACTGACTCAAGCCCCTGAGCCCACAGTTACAAGAACGTAGAGCAGAATCTAAGACGCGAGCTCCCCAGGACCCTGGTCGACCTCCTGCTATGATTGTAGAAGCAGATTCAAGTTTCTAGTTTGAGGTGTGTGGGTGGGACCCTACAGGGGCCACTAAGCAGTACCTCTATATTACAGTGGTATTTACCATATCATTAAATATAAAGTTGTGCGTAATTACGAAATACTTAGTGGAGTGTTTATATTAAAAAATGAATGAGATTTGATAAAATAATGAGATATTTATATCTATATCTATAAAGGTGGTTACCAAATTCCAGTTCTGTTAGACTGAGTATAATATATAAATATAAAAATACAGATTCTTACCAGGTTACATTATATTCAAATGCTAGGTAAATACCCTCCGACATGGTACAGTGACTCAATAAATGCCCCCTATATTAGATTAAAAGTGCCTCTAATTAAAAAGCACCTTGTTTGTTGATAAAACGTCACAGTACACAAAGACACATTCTTGCACTGTTTGTGTGTGCGTACAGGATCTCGGTGAGAGAGAGAGAGGTGGGGGGGCGGGGGCGGGGGGAGAAACAAAGATGTGCTCAGACCCTCACAGAAGCACCTGTTGCTGAAGAGAATCCAGGCTAAAATGGATCTCAGTTTCAGGAAGAGAGTCTCTCTTCAAAACACATCATGCTTTACACCCTCTCCTGGCCATCGAGCTACTCAAATCATCATTTAACCTGACAAACTGTTCTCATTACACTAAACAACATTTGCCACTGGATCATTACACAATTGTAATCGATATTGCAAGTAAATACAGTTGTAAACAAAAAAAAAGAAAGAAAAAAAGATTACTTTTAAGGAGGCTACCTGATGCAATATAATCCGTTAATCTGAAGACATTTATAAAACAAACACTCTGTCGAGACAGACTGCCATGACAAGTCTGTGTGTGTGTGTTTACAGTATGTGTGTTTACAAACTGTGTGTGTTTATAGTGTGTGTGTGTGTTTACAAACTGTGTGTGTGCATGCGTGTGTTTACAGAATGTGTGTGCAGAATGTGTTGACAGTATATGTGTGTACAGTACATGTGTGTGTGTGTGGTTATACAGTAACATGCATTGCTGCTTAATCACCCTGCCTAGCAGTGCACTGTGTCATGTCACTGTGGCACATTATTGCTGGTAACAACAGCACATCTCGCCATGCGTGTGGAGCCTCGACACTGAGGTACCGAGTCCTGGAGAAGCTGCTGCATGCAGGCCTCGAGGGTCAACACAGGTTAACACAGCTGTCTGTCTGTCTGTCTGTGTCCAAGTCTCTCTCGTTTCCCCCAGCCTCCAGCCTCCAACAGACTCCACCCCCAGAGGTTGGAAGAGGGCAGGTGTTTCCTGGGTTTGGAAAGAGAGCTTCCTGTTCCTTGTCTGTGTTGTGTCTCTTCAGAAATGTTTGGAGTGTCCAGTCCTGTGTGTGTGTGTCTCAGAGCCTGAGGTCTTCTCTGGCAGTCCCAGGATGACTCTGGGGGGAGAGGCTGCAGAGGACGTCAGCTGGACAGGAGACATGAGAGGACGGTCTCTGCTCGTTTTCACGGCTGCCTGTCCAGCACAGGGAGGGTGTCTCCACCACCCTGTCCAGCACAGGGAGGGTGTCTCCACCACCCTGTCCAGCACAGGGAGGGTGTCTCCACCACCCTGTCCAGCACAGGGAGGGTGTCTCCATCACCCTGTCCAGCACAGGGAGGGTGTCTCCATCACATCACTGTGGCGTTCCTCCGTCTCCCCGGAGGATGGAAGTCTCACGTTTTAGCATTGAAGCACCCCTGACTCCCAGATGCGTCGATTGAAAGCACCACTCTCACTCACAGGACTGCCACCAATGGCGAGGGGGCAACTGTGAACTCAGAGATCTGATTGGAAGTCCATGGCACAAAGAGGGACTGACGCGAACCAATCAGGAGCTGAGGCGTCAAGATACAGAGACACATGAACCAATCAGAGAACCTCAACATTGTTGCTGTCATTAACACCTTGGAGAGCGACAGGAAAATTGTAACTGTGCTGGACTTGGCATCTCCACTAATGGCATTGTCTGGTTCTCTTCTTTTGTGGTGGACTAGCAGAGTTGGCAGATGACTAGAAAGAGTCATTGTTTACCACGAGAAAAAATTAAAGTAACAATCGAGAGGAAAAATGAAAGAGAGGTAAAAAGGAGATCTCTCCCTCTCTTTCTCTCTCCCTCTCTCTCTCCCTCTCTTTCTCTCTCCCTCTCTTTCCCTTTCTTTCTCTCTATATATATGAGTAGGTAGGATCCAAAACGGCTATTGTGATGTAACTGGTGTCTATCTGGCAGTTTTGACTGCCCGATAAACATATTTTCAAGTTAAGTTTCTCTTTCCTCAGCTTCCAGGTGCAGTGTAGGGCGTGGCATGTAGAGCTTCCAGGTGCAGTGTAGGGCGTGGCATGTAGAGCTTCCAGGTGCAGTGTAGGGCGTGGCATGTTTCTGGACGACGACACGGTCATGTTACAGGTGAGATCCACGCTGACAGTTGCCCTTCAGATCCAGTGTCTCGTGTGTTGGTGTGTGTGGCAGGAGTTTCACAGTGTAGAAGGTTCCAGAGGGTGTGTGTGTGCAGTACGTGTCAGGGTGTGATACTGTCCCGGGTTCATTGATTGGCAGTGGACGTGTGTGTGTTTATGGGGAGAATGTACGGGTCCAGGAGTGTAAGAGAGCATTGTCTGAGTCAGTGTGTGTGTGTGAATGAGTGTGTGTGTGTGTGGACAGGGGGAATGTACGACCCCAGGAGTGTGAGAGAGTATCGTCTGAGTGCAAGTGCAGACGGACTGAGAGGCTGGAGGAGGGGAGGAATCAGCTACGCATCATCATCTAACCCTATTTCCTCTGTCCTCCTCTCCTCCTCTCCTCTTCTCTCTTCTCATCCTCTCTTCTTCTCCTCTCTTCCCTCTTTTCTCCTCTCACCTCTTCCCCTTTCTCCTCCTCTCCTCCCCTCTCTTTTCTTCCTCTCTCTTCTTCCTCCCTCCTCCCGGTCTAGACGGAGGCCTCAGGTTTGCTGCCGGTGTTGATCTGGACGTAGATCTTGGGGTCCTCGTGGCGCTCGCGCTGCAGGCGCCGCAGGTGTCGGCTGTGACAGAGCAGGTAGAGAGGCAGGCAGAATCCCAGCATGCTCAGCCCCAACAGAGCCACGTTCACCTGCACGCACGGGACAGGAAGCAGGATATGACATCAGCCATCCGGGGAAACGGAGGAAGTGAGATCGTAAGTTAGGGATGAGGGAGGGTGAGGAGGAGTATGTGAGGGTGAGGAGGGAGGGTGAGGAGAGGTGTGTGAGGGAGTTCAGTCTCACCCATAGGGGGTCTCCCTCCAGGGGGCCCACCATGGCCATAAAGAGGGGCTGCTGCAGCAGAGCGAAGAGAGCGCTGATCAGGGACTGCATCCCTGTGAGACTGCCGAACTGAGACGAGGGGTACCTGAGACACACACAGCACGGTCAGGATACACACACACACACACACATGTGTACACACACACACCCTGAGATACTTACACAGCGGCGTACAGGCCTCCGACAGCAGAGTGGATGAAGCCTCTTACGATGGTGTGCAGAACGAAAGACAGGATCTGAGAGCAGAGAAGGAGAATTCTGTTACTCCTGCTCTGCAACACTGTTCCTCCTCTTCTGTCTTGGATCAGCTGCTAAATACTGACTCAGACCACCACAATAAAGTTACAACATGCACTTCTGATCCTTGTATATTACTTTCACACTGTGTGTGTCACTAGATACAAGCATCTGGTAAATGAATAACGTCAATAATGTCAGATGCGATTCCACACCAGTTGATAAATGAGCAGCAGTTTTCTTTGTGTCCACCAGGTGTCAGTGTAGCGCTTCACAGTCCTCTCAGCTGCAGTATCTGCAGCCCTGCCTTTGGTTCTGCAAGGGTTCTAGTCAGAGGAACGCATGCAGAACGATGCCCTCCTGTGCTGGTAGAACCCCTGACAGAACTAGAAAATATCTGTCTAGAACATGAGTAGTTCTCTTCTCAGGGGAACGTGTTTGTCGATGAGACATGTCTTAAAATACTGATGATTGGACACAGGTCATATCACATGACTGACCGACTGACTTTGTACTAAATCAACGAATCCCTCCCTCCCTCCCCCCCTCCCCCCCTCCCCCCCTCCCTCCCTCCCTCCCTCCCTCCCTCCCTCCCTCCCTCCCTCCCTCCCTCCCTCCCTCCCTCCCTCCCTCCCTCCCTCCCTCCCTCCCTCCCTCCCTCACTCTCTACCTGCAGAGGCAGGCTGGGAATGAGACAGGTGGCTCCGAAGCAGACCAGCAGCAGGTTGGTGAAGATGAAGGCTCTCGTGGCATTGGTGATCTTCTGGATGGTTCTGTCTCTCCTCTTGGGAGCTCCAGGCTCCCTGGCGACCGGAGGGAGGGAGGGGGGGGGGACATGAGTTCAACAGGAAGTGACATACTAGACACGCTCATCAGAGTGTGTGAGTGTGTGAGACTCACTTTTTGAGATCCTTGCCATCTCCATCCTCACAGTCTTTGAGCTTCCAGTCCATGATGTAGCCAATCACAGGAGAGGTGATGAGGCAGAGCAACTGCAGAACACCAAAGATGGACGTGTACACGCTCACTAAGGGAGAGGAGGGGGAGGAGAGAGGGAGAGAGAGAGAGGGAGGAGGGGGGAGGAGAGAGGAAGAAAGTTAATCAGAAACGCTCAGTTATGATAACACTATTTAGAAGAAGGTTAACAGGCGGGGAGGAGAGGAGAGGAGTTTCTGAAGTACTGAGTGAGTTAGGAGAATGTGATGCTTTTACAAGACAGCATGAATCTATGCCAGAGACAGAGGTGGCTGGCGAAGGGAATCGATGAACTCTGAGCTCATCTAGCTCTGCTTGAACCCTTACCCACTTCCATCCTTTGCACTGCACAGGCAACAGGAAGCAGGAAACAGGAAGCAGGAAACAGGAAGCAGGAAGCAGGAGGAAACAGGAAGCAGACAGAGTTAGACTGAAGCAACGCAGCGCCACATCAGGAAGAACCCCCACAAACACACAGACACACACACAGACACAAACACACACACAAACACACACACACCTGTTGTGAGGTCGCCGTCTGTGAGAGCCTCCAGGATGTTGTTCATGGCCCCCATGTAGAAGATGAGGCGTAGCTGGGTGACACACATGGTGATGAGGCTGAGCATGAAGATAGGACTGAAGATGCTCTTCATGAACGACTGGGCTGGAGAGGGGGGAGGGGGGGAGAGGGTTAAACCACTAGAAGTGTCTCATAACTGGGGTTAGAACCATGTTACACACAGCAGGTACAGGGCCTCACGATCATGAAGCTGGAGGAAGCACCTGTAGAGACCAGCACACACCTGCCCTCACTACCAGGAGAGACCAGCACACACCTGCCCTCACTACCAGGAGAGACCAGCACACACCTGCCCTCACTACCAGGAGAGACCAGCACACACCTGCCCTCACTACCAGGAGAGACCAGCACACACCTGCCCTCACTACCAGGAGAGACCAGCACACACCTGCCCTCACTACCAGGAGAGACCAGCACACACCTGCCTTCTCTACCAGGAGAGACCAGCACACACCTGCCTTCACTACCAGGAGAGACCAGCACACACCTGCCCTCACTACCAGGAGAGACCAGCACACACCTGCCCTCACTACCAGGAGAGACCAGCACACACCTGCCTTCTCTACCAGGAGAGACCAGCACACACCTGCCTTCACTACCAGGAGAGACCAGCACAGCATCTAGCACCTCCAGCAGCTGCGCAGTGAGTGAGTGAGTGTGTGTGCATGTGGCTGTTTATGTGTATGTTTCTTTATTTCAGTGTGTGGTCTGTGTGTGTGTCAGTGTGTGTGTCAGTGTGTGTGTCAGTGTGTGTGTCAGTGTGTGGTCTGTGTGTGTCAGTGTGTGTTAGCTTGTGTGTGTGTCAGTGTGTGTTAGCTTGTGCGTGTGTCAGTTGTTTATGTGTGTCAGTGTGTGTGGAGCCAAGCCAACTGGGCCAAAGGGCCTCCCAGTAATAAACCTCCTGATTGGTAGAAGTCCAGCTGATGCCCCTACTTCCTTAACGACCTCCCGCTGCCTGCTGATTGGCTGCGGCGCGACCCCTGACCCCAGCACCCCCTTTCATCCCTCCTGATGACCCACACACCGCTGGCCTGCCGGGCAGGGATTTTTGGAACGCGGTCCGAACCGATTCCACGGTCGGCTTGCTCCCAACAAACCCCTGTGGGGCGTCCTGACCCAGGTTCACAACCCTGACAGGGTGAGGGGGTGGTTGGGTTGGAGAGGGGGTGTTTCAGGACAGTTGGGTGTCTCTGGGGATAATTGTATCGTACAGATCTGGGTTAGTACAGGCAAAGGGCACGGCACAAGGGGGTGGGGGGGCTGGCAACTCTCCGAACGAGATGTTGGACTCGTTGACCTCTCAGCCAATGACAGCTCTCATCAGACAATCTGGCGTCGAAGACCAAAACACTGTCTGTACACTGCTGTACTAGTGTACCCTCCCTCACGATCAACATACAGTAGAGATTCTTCTACTCTTTCAGTGTATCAACACAGAGTACAGTAGACTACAGTAGAGTAGATACTTGTCTGAGCTACACTTCACACACTATCAACAGAGCAGGATGTAGACAGCTGTGTGTTTACATTTACATTTAGTCATTTAGCAGACGCTCTTATCCAGAGCGACTTTCAGTAAGTACAGGGACATTCCCCCCGAGGCAAGTAGGGTGAAGTGCCTTGCCCAAGGCCACACCATCATTTGGCACGGCTGGGGAATCGAACCAGCAACCTTCTGATTACTAGCCCGATTCCCTAACAGCTCAGCCACCTGACCCCCTCCCTCATGTTTACACTCACTCTCTTCCTCCGCCTTGCATTTGACCTCCAGGTCGACGGTGGAGAGGCACAGCTTGTTGCCCTCCTGCACAGCCAGCTCCCGCGGGTGCTGCTTCATGGAGTGTCCCACGCTCAGACGGCGTCCCACCGTCGTCACCTGACGGTAGAACTGCTTCCCTGTGATCTTGTGGTCGAAGCCCAGCCAGCTGAACTTGATCTTCACCCTGAGAGAGGGAGGGAGAGGGGGAAAGGCGAGGGTTGGGGAGGGGGGAGAGAGAGGAGAGACGGAAGAGAAACAGAGAGGGAGAAAAGTAAGAATAACATCAACTAAATCCAGGTGAATCAGAACAAAGCCTCTGGATCTCTCGCTTTGCTACTACTTCCTGTCTGGAAGGCAGGGGCTGCCCTGGGGGCGTGTGTGTGTGTGTGTCCTACGTGTGTGTGTGTGTCCTACGTGTTAGTGTGTGTGTGTCCTACGTGTTAGTGTGTGTGTGTCCTACGTGTTTGTGTGTGTGTGTCCTACGTGTGTGTGTGTGTGTGTCCTACGTGTGTGTGTGTCCTACGTGTGTGTGTGTGTCCTACGTGTGTGTGTGTGTGTCCTACGTGTGTGTGTGTGTCCTACGTGTGTGTGTGTGTGTGTCCTACGTGTGTGTGTGTGTCCTACGTGTGTGTGTGTGTCCTACGTGTGTGTGTGTGTCCTACGTGTGTGTGTGTGTGTGTCCTACGTGTGTGTGTGTGTGTGTCCTACGTGTGTGTGTGTGTCCTACGTGTGTGTGTGTGTCCTACGTGTGTGTGTGTGTGTCCTACGTGTGTGTGTGTGTCCTACGTGTGTGTGTGTGTGTGTCCTACGTGTGTGTGTGTGTCCTACGTGTGTGTGTGTGTCCTACGTGTGTGTGTGTGTCCTACGTGTGTGTGTGTGTGTGTCCTACGTGTGTGTGTGTGTGTGTCCTACGTGTAGTCCATGTCCTCGGGGCCGGGGAAGGGCTCCAGGGGCCAGTTGAAGAAGCAGTTGAGGAACACGAGGCCGGCACAGCCTGCCCACACCAGCAGGATGCTGATGAACGTGGCGCCCAGGTCATAGATCACCTGCAGGGACACCACCACGTTACTAACACACACGTAAGACACACACACACACGTAAGACACACACACGTAAGACACACCCACACACACACACACACTGACACACACACACGTAAGACACACACTGACACACACACACACACGTAAGACACACACAGACACACACACACACACGTAAGACACACACAGACACACACACACGTAAGACACACACAGACACACACACACACATGTATGACATATAGACACACACACACACGTAAGACACACACAGACATACACACACACACGTAAGACACACACTGACACACACACACGTAAGACACACACAGACACACACACACACACACGTAAGACATACACAGACACACACACACACGTAAGACACACACAGACACACACACACACACACACGTAAGACACACACAGACACACACACACACACACACACACACATAGACACACACACACACACACAGACACACACACACGTATGACACATAGACACACACACACACACACGTAAGACACACACACACACACACAGCCTCACCTTGATCCCAGGGAAGGTGACGGCTGAAGAGGCGTAGGAGCCAATCATGAGAGCAATGAAGGTGGAGCGCAGGTCTCCAAACATGCTGGGCAGCTGAATGGGGGGGGGGGGGGGAGAGAGGTGAGATGTTAGACTTATTAGGAAAGAGACTTCAGTGCACCACACTGTTTGTAAACAAATCTCAAATGTCAACAAACTGAAATGTTCTCTTTGTAACAACTTTGGGACAGGTGAGCAATGTTAATACGCTGTCAGAGCTGTTGACAGTGTAACTAGGAGGGTCTCTAACACACCATGCTCTCCTCCCTCCCTCCCTCCCTCCCTCCCACCCTCACACTGGCAGAGAGAGACAGAGGGAGATGGAGAGAGAGGGGAGATGGAGAGAGAGATAGAGAGACAGAGAGAGGAGATGGAGAGAGAGAGGGAGATAGAGAGAGGGAGATGGAGAGATAGAGGGAGATGGAGGGAGAGAGGGAGATGGAGAGAGGGAGATAGAGATGGAGAGAGAGAGGAGATGGAGAGAGAGGGAGAGTGAGGAGATGGAGAGGAAGATCCCGTAGCAGCCAGTAATGATCCAGCTGTCAGCCCAACGCGAGAGCACACACTGTTCCTGAATCCCACTATAAACAACTGGTCTGCTGGAGAACATGGAGACAGAGAGAGAGAGAGAGAGAGAGAGAGAGAGAGAGGGAGAGGGAGAGCGAGAGAGGGAGGGAGAGAGACAGAGAGAGAGAGGGGAGAGGGAGGGATAGTAGATACATAGTGGAGAAGGAAAGAGAGAAAGGAGAGAGAGGATCATGGGACTGGTGATATTTCTAATGCTAGCACACGACAGGAGAAGCCTCTGTTATGAGAGTGGGGGGAGAGGGGGAAGATACCAGAGAAGGGAGGGAGGGAAACAAAGAACTTTTCTTCTATGCTAACATGGGATCATAGACTCAACAGTTCTACTAAACCTTCTCTCTCTCACCCTGAGTCT
>NC_090060.1:17641597-17661597 GCF_038355195.1 Osmerus mordax | reverse complement strand
CTTCCTGTTCATCAGCAGCTCAGAGACTTCCTGTTCATCAGCAGCTCAGAGACTTCCTGTTCATCAGCAGCTCAGAGACTTCCTGTTCATCAGCAGCTCAGAGTCCCAAACACCAAAACTACGAGCCACACACAAAAAAACTCAACAACTCCCCCCCCCCCACACACACACACAGACAACCTGATGCAGTGTAACAGTGAACTCTTATGACCTTTCTGTGTCGTTTTCTGTTGTTCCCTGTTCACAGAGTAAGTTACCCACACCACCAACCAGACAGCAACCACAGTGATAGGCAGACTGGAACATCTAACGGGCCAATCAGAGCAGCTTTTGCTGTCACAGGTTTGTCTGAGCCTGACCAATCACACGCCAGCGTCCTGGTTAATATGAATTATTCATGAGGAGGGGTCTTTTTTTGGCTCCTGGTTGGAACAGAGCACAGATGAATAATTGATCTATAATGCACTCTCTATCTTCCCCTCCCTCTCTCCCTCCCTCCCTCTCCCACTCTTCCTCTCTCTTTGTCCCTCCCTCCCTCTCTTTCTCTCGCTCTTCTCTGTGATGCTGAGATCAGCTTCTCCACCTCCCCTCTCTCTTCTTTCATCCTCCCTTCATCCCTGTCCCCATCCACCCATCCCTCACTCCCACCTCTCTCACTCCCACCTCTCTCTCTCTTTCTCTCTCTCTCTGAAATACAAAATCCCCTTTATTCTCTTTCATCTCCACACTTCCCCTGTCTGTACTCTCTCCCACCTAGATCAATCCAACTCCCTCTCTTCCCACCCTCACTCTTCCTCTTCTCTTCCTCCTCCCCCTCCTCTGTTCCCCCCTCCTCCTCCTCCTCCTCCTCCTCCTCCTCCTCCTCCTCCTCCTCTCCTCCTTCTTCCCCTTCCTTCTCTCCTCCTCTCCTCCCCCTCCTCCTGCTCCTCTCCTCCTCCTCTCCTCCTTCTTCCCCTTCCTCCTCTCCTCCCCCTCCTCCTCTCCTCTCCTCCCCCTCCTCCTCCTCCCAGGTACTCACCGTCAGGGAGGTGAAGGTCATGCACATGCCTCCAAAGCCGTTCATCGCCAGAGCAAAGAAGATCAAGATGGACAGATCTGATGGAGGAGGAAAACGAGGGATGAGAGAGAGAAGGAGAGAGGGAAGAGAGGAGTGTGGAGGTGCTGCTCAGGTGCCATCAGTGTGTCTGCAGGTACGTACTGTTGGGGTCGCTGGCTCCGTACGCGATGAGGACGCAGGAGAAGGCAAAGCAGGCGCTGCAAACACACAACCTGGTCTTCAGGAAGACTGACCACATCACAGGTAGGGATGATCGTATTCACACACCAACTCAGACAAACCCAGCCCCCACACACACACTCTGGTCTCCGTGGCGACCTACCTGCCCAGCAGGCGGAGCTTGCGCGGGCCCGTACTTGTCCATGACGATGCCCAGGGGCAGGGTGATGGCGCTGAGCAGGAAGGAGCCCACGGTGAACGCCAGGTTCAGCATCTCAT
This sequence comes from Osmerus mordax, assembly GCF_038355195.1. Taxonomy (NCBI): domain Eukaryota; kingdom Metazoa; phylum Chordata; class Actinopteri; order Osmeriformes; family Osmeridae; genus Osmerus; species Osmerus mordax. The sequence goes on along the minus strand of NC_090060.1, from coordinate 17,660,102 downwards.
CCTGGTCCTTACAGATGGTCCAGCCGTTCATCTGCAGGAACTCCTCCTCTTCCTCCTCCTTCACCTGGCTCTCCTCCGCGCCCCCGGCCTCCACGACAGGTTGTGGCTGGAGCTGTTTCCTGTGGACGTGGGAGAAGAAGAAGGAGACAGGAAGTGGGAAGGAGGTTTGTTCAGTGACCCAAAATATATTTTTTTCACATTTTATTAATTCATAAGAAGCTTTTAGATGTACACAAACACTGTGTCTTTAGAAAGTAGAGTCGAATATTATAGATCAAAAGTCCAATGTTCTGACAGTTTTTCGGAGATAAGAGTCAAGGAATGGTCAGTATTTACTTGCAAAGTTTGATCGTGTTTCTGTTGAGATTTTAATGAGATTAATTTGAATGAGATTAGAGGTTAATTTTGTTGTTTTGACACAGCTAGAAACAACCCAGAAAGGTTTTATAGCCTGTGTGTTACTCTCTGCTACCTGAGGTCCACCTCTCTCTCTCTCTCTCTCTCTCTCTCTCTCTCTCTCTCTCCTGTCTGTCTCTCTCTCTCTCTCTCTCTCCTCTCTCTCTCTCTCTCTCTCCTCTCTCTCTGTCTGTCTCTCTCTCTCTCTTTTCTTCTCTTTCTCCCTCTTCCTCTCTCTCTCTCTTCTCTCCTCTGTATCATATCTTTCACAGGAAGTTCCGTATCCCTGACAGGCCTTCTTAGAAGAAGTATCATTAACCATCCATCTATATCTGGCCACTCCTTCCCTGAGCGGTTGATTGACAGGTCTGCAGACCAGTGAAAGGTCAGGTAAACACCCTGAAGGGGTAAACAATCCGAAATAGCACGGAACAAGAAGTGAACCCAGTGATCAGGGGAACTCTGACTCTACGCAACACACACACACACACACACATGGAACAAGAAGTGAACCCAGTGATCAGGGAACTCTGACTCTACGCAACACACACACACACACACATGGACACACACACACACACACACACACACACACACACACACACATGGACACACACACACACACACATGGACACACACACACACACACACAACACACACACACACACACATGGACACACACACACACACACACACACACACATGGACACACACAACACACACACATGGACACACACACACACACACACATGGACACGCACACACACACACACACACATGGACACACACACACACACACACACACACATGGACACACACACACACACACACACACACACACGGACACGCACCACACACACACAGATAAAAGCACACTCACATACTAGTTTATTTAAGTCTTTCAGACGCCAGAGACAGTTACAGAGCAGGACATGAATTCTGCATCTGTTACAGACTGTCTGGTGCCTGACTGGCTGATTATACTGCCTTCTGACTGGTAGTCTTGTTACTGCCTGTTGACTGACTGGTGTGAGACTAGCTGTTATTGCTGTCTGTTGACTGACTGACTGGTTTTGTTAGAGAAGTGAGGGAATGAGGAGAAGGTCAGGAGGTCAGGAGGAAGTCCTGTTATCAGTCAAACAGAGGAGCAGCAGAGTTAAACAGAACAGTTCCAGTTCGGGGACACAGAGGGGCTTGTTATCACACAGACCCCCTCCAGGGAGCTGCTCTGTCAGGGAGCTGCTCTGTCAGGGCAGCCTGCTCTGTCAGGGAGCTGCTCTGTCAGGGAGCTGCTCTGTCAGGGAGCTGCTCTGTCAGGGAGCTGCTCTGTCAGGGCAGCCTGCTCTGTCAGGGAGCTGCTCTGTCAGGGAGCTGCTCTGTCAGGGCAGCCTGCTCTGCTCTGTCAGGGAGCTGCTCTGTCAGGGAGCTGCTCTGTCAGGGTAGCCTGCTCTGCTCTGTCAGGGCAGCCTGCTCTGCTCTGTCAGGGCAGCCTCATCAGAAACACACACCACTCAACGGTTCTCTGAGTAGGTCACCAACCAAAGAGATACCCTGGGAGATGTTTACTTCCCCTGTAAGTATGTTGGGTGTGTGTATGACAATGTGTGTGTGTGTGTGTGAGAGAGACAGTGTGTGTGTGTAGAGGGGGAGTTGGCAGTGGATTGAAGGCTTTCTCAGCCATAGACTCTAATCAAAGAGATCTCCCCTCTGCTTGATGTCCCGCTGTTGACCATCCCTACAGTGACCAGGTCCTCTCTAAAAGAGCAGCTCTAACATTCGTGGTCAGTCGCTAAGGGCCAGCTGTTTTTGTGCTAGTCTGGTCCACTCAGAACACCGACTCAAAATAGCTAGCTGTCCCTCCTTGGAAAGAGATATCCTGTTGCTGAGAGCACCTGGAAACGTGGCGGTCAGCGGGAAGGGGGTGTCTGTAAGAGGTCAGCCAAGCGTGTGAACCCTGATGCATGTCTGGAGACGGAACGAGACTCCTGAACAGCCGTAAAACAGGTATGAAGCAGAACAAGACTGTCGAGAGTCATGCTGAGGATTGTGGGTCTTCGTCATGGCAACCCAGTAGCTATGTTTACAAACTTGTAGCTGTGCAGATCGGCCGGTTTTCCATCTGAGGGGACCCGCGTTGTGTGACGCGTGGTGCGTTGGTCTTTTCTCCTGCAGTTGTGTTTGGAGTGTGTGGACTCCACGCTCTCGTGGACAGCATCTGTGTGTCGGTTGGTCAGTGTGGTGTATCCAACGGTAGCACAGTGTAATCTCTCTGGCTGGCTGGGTTCAACTGGGTTGTATTTAACGGTAGCACAGTGTAATCTCTCTGCATGACTGGGTTAAACTGAAGACAAACACCAGCTGGCATTCAGAGACTCTGCTGACTAATCAAGATCTTCTGAGCGGACCTGAGTCAATATGGGGAAGTGCTCTAGACACACACACACTCACGTTTACGCACACACACGTTTACACACACACACACACTCACACACACGTTTACACACACACACACGTTTACACACACACACTCACACACACGTTTACACACACACCCACACACACGTTTACACACACACACCCACACACACGTTTACACACACACACACACACACCCACACACATGTTTACACACACACACAGACACTCACACACACGCCTCTGATAACCCTGCAGTCTTAGAGCACAGCTCTTGTCTTGGCTCCGGGGACACTGGAGTGTTGGCAACTCAACTAGAACATTTAGTCCTTTCACCACAAGAAGCTCTAACAAGCTAATCTCTTCCTCAACAGGTTCCCCGTCCAGCCAGGTGTTAAAGAGGGCTGGGCCAGAGCTTCTCCTGCCTTGAGCAGGCACGTTGGGTTGTCTGTTTGAACTAAGCAGTGTGTGCTTCCATCTTCTGTGTGCACAACACACACACTCACATACACACACACACACACTCACTCACTCATTCACATACACACACACACACACTCACATACACACACACACACACACTCACATACTCACACACACACTCACAGCAAGCAGACCACTCCCATACCATTCTTTGATCAGGCTAATGATTGACAAGATACGCTGCACTGCTTGGTAACCAAGACAATGGTAGTCATGGGCGATGGCTGTTTAAGGTTGAATGTTTTCACCCTGACTGTTGTCCTGTCAATGGACCGTAAAAACAGTGGATGTGCCGAGGTGGAAATTTGATAAATTCCGATAACACCTGCTTCTTGTTGTGGTGTTTCGTATCAGCGTGCTGAACGAGGCCCTGAAGCTAAGCCACGTCCCCAAGAACACTGAGCTCCTTTATCTGGACTGACTGTTCATCCTGCGAAGTCTCCGCTCAAGGTTACATGACTGTGTGCTATTAAAGGCTCTGAGCCCGAGGAGAGAGCAGGACTGGAAGGTTCCCCAGAGGCTGGGAATTCACCACGCTCCCTAACCCTCACTGCGAAAACACAGAGCAAAGGGGCACACAGTAAATTCACCACGCTCCCTAACCCTCACTGCAAAAACACAGAGCAGAGGGGCAGACAGTAAATTCACCACGCTCCCTAACCCTCACTGCGAAAACGCAGAGCAGAGGGGCAGACAGTAAATTCACCACGCTCCCTAACCCTCACGGTGAGAGGAGAAAAGAGATGAGTCATACAAGACCTACACATGTGCCGCTCTCCCTCTCTCTTTTTACCTCTCTCTCTTTACCTCTCTCTCTCTCTCCCTCTCTCTCTTTACCTCTCTCTTTCTCTCTCTTTACCTCTCTCTCTCCCTCCCCCCTCCCCTCTCCCTTTTATTTCACACAGTCCTCTGACAACATCTCAAGTCCAAGCCCAGGAAGCCAGGTGATGACACGTGCACCTGAAACAGGTCAGTCTACATTTACGCTGTGGAATGCTGACCGAGCAGAATCTGCTCCGGAACTTTCCAAACACTCACCACACTACTCTGAGAGGTGAGGAAGGAGGGAGGGGTGAGGGAGGGAGGGGTGAGGGAGGGAGATGTAGTTCAGATCAGTAAAACTGTCTCAACAGACGCTGATACAAAACTTCTGTGGGGAATTTAACCGATGTGCAGATAAAACAGAACGAAAAAAGCAATGATGCCTCAGCAGTGATGATGCATGTTTATGTCACACTGTGTCTCCAGTAGAGAAGAGCAAAGTTCCACCCTCCTGGTGAGCAGGATCTTCAACCTGCCTCTCCCACCTGACCCACAGACTCACGTCTCTCTCCTGCTCCAGAGCACTTCACAGTTCTCCCACAAGCCAGAGGGATTTCTAAATCTACTCAACCTCAGTTTCACAAGACAGCGTTCGGAGAGGATCTCATGTCGGGATCTCAGGATTGTTTTTCCTGATTGAATCATGAAAATGAACTGCCGGAGGCTATAAAACCTATCTGGGTTGTTTCTACCTGACGTTGAGCCCGACCTGACTCATTGCTCCAAAACCATTTGATTGAAATACATGAGGTGGACAATGGTGCATCTAGTACCACTGTCTAACCCTGGTGCATCTGGTACCACTGTCTAACCCTGGTGCATCTAGTACCACTGTCTGACCCTGGTGCATCTAGTACCACTGTCTGACCCTGGTGCATCTGGTACCACTGTCTGACCTGGTGCATCTAGTACCACTGTCTGACCTGGTGCATCTGGTACCACTGTCTGACCCTGGTGCATCTAGTACCACTGTCTGACCCTGGTGCATCTAGTACCACTGTCTGACCTGGTGCATCTGGTACCACTGTCTGACCCTGGTGCATCTAGTACCACTGTCTGACCCTGGTGCATCTGGTACCACTGTCTGACCTGGTGCATCTAGTACCACTGTCTGACCCTGGTGCATCTGGTACCACTGTCTGACCCTGGTGCATCTAGTACCACTGTCTGACCTGGTGCATCTGGTACCACTGTCTGACCCTGGTGCATCTGGTACCACTGTCTGACCCTGGTGCATCTGGTTCCACTGTCTGACCCTGGTTCCCTGGTCTGCCTGCATCCTCTCTGGTCCTCCAGGCACAAACTCTCCCAGACTCTGCTGACTCCTCTCAGCATCAGAGCTGGATACACTGACTGATTCACATTGACCGGTTGCTGTTTGCAAAAGAACAGAGAGGATTGTGTGTGTGTGTGTGTGTAGAGGTTGTGTGAGTGTGTAGAGGTTGTGTGTTTTGGGGATCTGTTTTGGTGTGTGTGTGTGTGTGTGTGTGCGTGCGTGGGTGGGTGTGTGTGTGTATGTGTGCGTGTTCTGGTGTTGTGGGCACAGAGGGTAGGGCTTAGAACTCTCCACCAATGGGAGCAGAAGGAGAAAAAGAGAGAGTGTGTGTGTGTGTGTGTGTGTGTGTGTGCGTGGGTGGGTGGGTGGAGTGGATTAAAGTCTTCAGATGTAGAAGACATGTCCTCATACTGCATGTTAGATATTCAGGCTTTCTTAGGTGCGAGACAAAACGACGACAACAGTCATAACCCTTAAGCTCCTCCCACAGGAAGTAATCATAACAACATTTAAAACAAGCGTAATAACCAGATAAACCCTCCTTACCAGGTTCCTTGCAGAGGTAGGAGTAGAAGCTTCAGACTTGAGCATGATGAGCAGGGAACCCCAGCCCAGGAGAACCGCGGAGAACAGCAGGTTCTCTATGACGGCCGTCACGGCCATCCACCAGCGCCGCGCGAAGGCTGTGGCCAGGACGGAGCCATGCTGTCTGGGTATCAGTCGCAGAGGAGGGGGTCTGGAGGTGTGGAGGGATAGGGATAACCCTGGAGGAGAACGTAGGAGGAGGAGATGGAGGGTTAGGGGAGAGGAGAAGAGAGGAGGATGGAGGGTTAGGGAGAGGAGAAGAGAGGAGATGGAGGGTTAGGGGAGAGGAGAAGAGAGGAGATGGAGGGTTAGGAGAGAGGACAAGAGAGGAAAGAAAAAAAGGAAGCGATTTCTTAAAAAGTGTGATGGATGATTTATATTCTGCTACTCACTCAGTATAAGACACTCAGTCAGCAAGAAAGACTGCACCACCTTGTCATACAGATACTGATTCTACACGAATGTATGCATTTTGACTTAATACATTCACGTTTATGTTTTAATGCAGCCATGTAAAAGGAGTTTCTGAAGGTTCTTTGTTCTTGGCAGAGGATGATTTAAGAGGAGCGATTCTCTCAAACACGAAACAGCTGAGGCCTTACAGGCGCGTGCCTGGGCCCCAAACTCCTCCTACACATGTTCATAAACCCCGCCTCCGCTCGTTCTGATTTGCGGAGCTTTTTTCTGCACCTCGCCATTGGCTGTGCCAGATCAAGCTCCGAAGAGCGACTCCACGTGAGGCCAAGTCCAGCCGGTTCGAACCAGTGCCGCGCGAGATTCTACCTTTTCCTATCTTTTTGTTCCCTGTCGCTCAGCGCATCCGCATCCTGTTCTCACCACGTGCTTGACAATAGGCCTCCACTCGCCACTGACACATTTGTCTTTAAATTAATATCCTTCAATATACCAATAGAAGCATTTATGCCAGAGAAACGCATTGTTAATGTGTATTACGCACAAAGAAAACTGTCAGGTAGGATTTAGTCATTTAGCAGACGCTCTTATCCAGAGCGTTATCCAGAGGTAACGACATTATGCAAATAACAAGTCGCGTATATGAAGTTATTATTGTTTCATCGCCTGACTTTAACAGTCTCAATCTTGATTATGTCCCCCTTGACTTATTATTAGCATATAGCCTAGCCTATTCTGACTGAATGCAACGATAAAACGCCAATTGTAAAAATGTGTTAAAAAGTAGGTCAAAGGTGAAACGTTGTGTCCTTTGTCGTGTCAAACGTCCTGTCAAATGCTGAGCTAACGCCTCTTTCTAAAAACAATAACAGACTTCTGTATCCTGCGGGAAATGAACAGCTCTCTAAAACTGGTCTGAACTGGACTGAAATCGTCACCCGCACAATGCGCCGCCTCCTCCTCCTCCCCTCTCCTTCTCTCCATCTCTCCAGCTGTTCAGTATCAACAACACAGAGTCCGCAACACAGCGAGCAGCAATAATCAACTGTGGCAACAAAAGCGTTAATGACACCACCCGGATTTCAAGTGTCTGTGTTCTTTGTCGGAACCGTTTTGTCAAACAGAGTCAATTTAAACTTTGCGACATGAAGCTTTTGTTGGAATGAACTAAAAAAAGATGAGACCAGGCTACATCCTCTTGTCAGACAGTCCCTTGAAATTATTTCCTCTCAAATATGAGCGACATAACACCGCAGTGATTAATGTGATAATATTCTTGTGAACTACAGTTTAAACACATTGTTGACACTTAATTCAGTTGGTAGCATCTGAGAAAGTTGCCATGACACTAACAACGAATCCAAATTGCAGCTCACAATCCCTTCCCCAATAAATTAAAATGTAAAAAAAATAAAAAATAATCTAGATTAACAATTTCCACACAAAACATTGTATTCGTTGTAGTCTCGTCTTTGACAGAGAAAGACGTTGGAACAATGTTTGCGCTCATGGTCTGGTGGTGGTGATATGAAATACAGTACAAAGGACTGACAGCTACATAACTAAACTGACAGAATAAATTATATGGTTTTGAATGCTGCTGTGATCGTAATGCCACATTTATTTGCCTGACTAACTATTATTTAGGGCACAATGTAACACTACCAACCGACGACAGCTAAAGTAAGATTCTCCGCGCGACTATAACTGTCCAGTCGCCTCCAGCATCCTCCTCGCGCTGCTTACCTGAATATCTTGACTCGCGAGCAAGGTCGCCTGTGTCTCTTCTCTGAGGCTTTTCTGCCTCTAAATGCTCTGTTCTTCAGAACACATTAGAGTCAGTATAGATGTAGAGGCAATCTTTGGTTTCTGTGCATCGATATTTGTCTCTTCATCTCAAAATCCTTGTTTTATATTTGCCCTGAACGTTGCACAAACAAGCCCGCGTCTCCATTGGCCAGATCCTGAGCTAGAGACCTCCTTAAACCAATCACAGGGCGCAGAAATTGTTAAATAAATAAATAATGTTGCACAAACGCTGCTCATGTTTTGACACAAAAAGAAAGGGAGTTATAACAAGCATAGTGGTGATGTAAAAAAAAATAAATGAAAATTCGATTACTGAAATTAGAAAAAGTTTACGTCTGTATTTAACTGATGACTGTTAAGTTAAAAACTAACAAATGCATAGTGGAAATGAAGATTTTGCAACAAGTTAAGTTGCATGTGTAAGTGAATGAAATGAAATACATGAAAGTGTGTGTTTGGGGTTCGCATTTGTTTAATTTTGGGAAAAACAAACTTGAACACTAAGTATAAGTCCTCGTTATCGGTGCCTTGCCTGCCATATTCATAATCCACAAAAACATCCGCAGTCTAAAATCAATTTGGCCTTGTCGGTTGTACATGTTTAGAAAGCGGATATGCTTTCCTGGAATATCAAAAGTAAGAAAGGGACTGGATGTACTCAAGGCATGAAATATTGGCCTTGAGTGTGGCGGAATGGACACAAAAACAATTCCTCCGAAAAAAAGTTTATGAAGATAGCGACACCTAGTGGTGGCGGGGGTACTGTATATATATATATATATATATAATCTATAAAAAAAAACATCACTGACAAGTAACGACGCTGACAAAATGAATGCAGGTTTTTGATTTATTTTAGTATCTTAGTGTGTTTGCGTAATTATACATGGCTGTCTACACAGTTACCCAGGAGGACAGGTAAACTGTCTTTCTAAATCATAACATAACATAGGATTTGGTTGAAGACAGGCCTTGACAGAGAAACGTTACAAAAGAGGAGTCTGCTTGACACTGCTTACTACAAAGTCGATCAGTTCTGGGGAACCAGCTATGACGTTACGGAGGTGTCTGTCACCATGTTCCCACTGGATCTCTGTTTCTATCAAACACAAGGCACTGGGAACACACACACACACACACCTTCCTCACTTGGCTCAAGGCTCTTTCGTGGAACAGAACACACGCTAGGTCAAAGGTCAACCCTGGAGCTGAGGTCCTGATCTGCAGGTGTCCACAGGGGCGTGTTGAGCAAGTGTCAGTGCAGCAGCCAGTGCTCCTGTCTCCCCTGTCCAGAGCTGTCCAGGGGTCAGAGGTCAGGGGTGACCCGGGATGCAGAGACAGTAGTAGAAGAAGCAGAGAGAGGGAGGGGGGGGGTCAGACGCACACACACACACACAGACAGACACACACACACACACACACACACACACACACAGACACACACACACACACACACACACACACACCACACAGACACACACACACACACACACACACACACACACAGACAGACAGACACACACACACACACACACACACACAGACACACACACACACACACACACACACAGACACACAGACACACACACACAGACAGACAGACACACACACACACACACACACACACACACACACACACAGACACACAGTGGACGAAGGCTCTCCCATGTTGAGAAGTCACTGGAGATTCAGTGCCACAAAACCTCTGGTTCGTTCAACAGTCTGAAAATGGCCAAAGGTGAGTTGCCCATTTGTGTTGGGTGGAGAGAGAGAGAGATGGTGTGTTGGGGTGGAGAGAGAGAGATGGTGTGTTGGGGTGGAGAGAGAGAGAGATGGTGTGTTGGGGTGGAGAGAGAGAGATGGTGTGTTGGGGTGGAGAGAGAGAGAGATGGTGTGTTGGGGTGGAGAGAGAGAGATGGTGTGTTGGGGTGGAGAGAGAGAGATGGTGTGTTGGGGTGGAGAGAGAGAGATGGTGTGTTGGGTGGAGAGAGAGAGAGATGGTGTGTTGGGTGGAGAGAGAGAGAGATGGTGTGTTGGGGTGGAGAGAGAGAGATGGTGTGTTGGGGTGGAGAGAGAGAGATGGTGTGTTGGGGTAGAGAGAGAGAGAGATGGTGTGTTGGGGTGGAGAGAGAGAGAGATGGTGTGTTGGGGTGGAGAGAGAGAGAGATGGTGTGTTGGGGTGGAGAGAGAGAGAGATGGTGTGTTGGGGTGGAGAGAGAGAGATGGTGTGTTGGGTGGAGAGAGAGAGATGGTGTGTTGGGGTGGAGAGAGAGAGATGGTGTGTTGGGGTGAGAGAGAGAGAGATGGTGTGTTGGGGTGGAGAGAGAGAGATGGTGTGTTGGGGTGGAGAGAGAGAGATTGTGTGTTGGGTGGAGAGAGAGAGATGGTGTGTTGGGGTGGAGAGAGAGAGAGATGGTGTGTTGGGGTGGAGAGAGAGAGAGATGGTGTGTTGGGGTGGAGAGAGAGAGATGGTGTGTTGGGGTGGAGAGAGAGAGATGGTGTGTTGGGGTGGAGAGAGAGAGATGGTGTGTTGGGGTGGAGAGAGAGAGATGGTGTGTTGGGGTGGAGAGAGAGAGATGGTGTGTTGGGGTAGAGAGAGATGGTGTGTTGGGGTGGAGAGAGAGAGATGGTGTGTTGGGGTGGAGAGAGATGGTGTGTTGGGGTGGAGAGAGAGAGAGATGTTGTGTTGGTATCAGTTTGACATGACTTTCGGTCTGTCTGCAATATCTGTCTATTCTTTCTGTGTCAAACATTCCAAAGTTCCAGCAGAGAAACATCTGCCTAGCAACAGTCGACGCCATCCTCTAAGTGTCATAGTTTAATAAGGAGATATTACTGACACATAAATAACCCATTAACAATAACTAGTAAAGGAGAAGGCACATGTGTTGGAACAAACAAAAGAGACAAAATTACAAAGCCAAAATTCAAACTCTATTCTATATATTTTATTTTCTGTCAATGTTTCTCTCTTGCCGTTCTCCTCCTGTCGTTAATCACTTTCTTGTTCTTTGTGCCTGTGCTTTACTCCTCTGCCACCGCAGTGCCACACTGCCCCCTAGTGGAGGCTCTTTGGATTGGAACGCTCGGACAGCCAGGTCTGATAACAACATGAGAAATAACAGTCTTCTGTGTCTCAACCTTCCTTCCTCTGGTCTCCAGGCTACCTAGCCTACGTACTATCACCTTCCTTCTAGAGCTCTCCCTGTTCTGGATCTAAATCTGGTACTAGAACCCTCTTTTTCTAGAGCCCTCCGCGTTCTACATCTCTGTCGCGTTTCAGATCTGTCTTTCTAGTGCTCCCAAGTTCTAACTGTCTTTGGTGTTCTAGATCTCTCTACCTGCCCGGACCTCCTTTGTGTTCTACATGTCTACGTGTTAAACACACGTTTCTCCTCACGCTGTTAGACAGAACACACTACGGGATCTTCAGAAAGGAGATATTGTGAAAAAATCTTAGCAAACAAAGGAAAGAAAGTTAAAGAAAGGAATAACAGACAGATGAAGCCTGATCTTCATGGACCGCACGAGATCTGCGGTCTCCATCGCTCTCATCCATAAATCATCGTCAATATTCGCTTGTTCCCAAATTAAAGCATCACACTTAAGAGTATGAAAAAATGCACCTTAATATTGTTATTCCTTGGCTTCATATATAAAATCATAATATTCAAATAGCAACAGTATTAATCCCCCCCAAAAATATATATAAACATAAATATCAATTAGTTTGCTGGACTTTCTTAATTGGAAGCACAAGCCAGGGCTGGTATCTGATTGGCTTATAGGCAGGGAACGGCTGTGGTCTGCTGTCTTGTGATTGGTGTGTCGGCGAGGTCTTTCAAGAAGCGTCTTTCAGACAAGTGGGCGTGGCCATCATCTGGAGTTGAGCCTGGAGCCGTCTGAAACACAGGCATGCAGATGTCACACAGGGGTCACACGGGTCAGTTGTGTGAGTGCGTGCATGTGTGTGTGTACAGGCATGTGTATGTACGAGCTTATGTGTGAGTGTGTGCATGTGTGTGTGTATATATATATATATATATACACGTGTGTGTGTGCTGCAGTACCACTCACCACAGACAGGTGTCCATTCTTAGCCTTGGCCACCAGCAACTCTGAGCCAGATGTGAAGTCTATGATCCCCTCCTTCCCTGAGAGACACTGAACTTTATACTGGGGGGGGGGGGGGTAGAGGGAGGGGGAATGAGAGAAAGAGAGAGTTAGGGAGAGACGGAGAGTAAGGGACAGAGAGAGAGTTAGGGAGAGACAGAGCGAGTGAAGGAGAGACAGAGAGAGTTAGGGAGAGACAGAGAGAGAGAGGGAGAGACAGAGAGAGTTAGGGAGAGACAGACAGAGAGAGGGAGAGACAGAGAGAGTTAGGGAGAGACAGAGAGAGAGAGAGAGAGAGAGAGAGAGAGAGAGACAGAGAGAGAGAGGGAGAGACAGAGAGAGTTAGGGAGAGACAGACAGAGAGAGGGAGAGACAGAGAGAGTTAGGGAGAGACAGAGAGAGAGAGAGAGAGAGAGAGAGAGAGAGAGAGAGAGGGAGAGACAGAGAGACAGAGAGAGAGGCAGACACAGGTAAGGCCTGTCATCATGAGAGGGTGAGGCCAGCCTGGCTCAGGTATGCTCCTACCTGCCCTGGTTGATGTTGATGCTGTTGACCTTGTCTGAGCAGATGGCCACCTTGGTGAGGGTCTCGATGATGTGCTCGCTCTGGAGGACCACGTCTCCCTGGACAGCAGGGGGCAGCACACACACACACATTAACACTCACACCTACATTAACACACACACATACATGTACATTAACACACTCGTGATGTCACCTTACCTTCTGCTTGTTGTCGTCACTGGGCACGTGCAGAACGAAGACTCCGTCGCTGAGAGAGCTGACAGAGATACCTGGAGGAGAGACCAGCAGTCAGATCGTCAGACAGACAGAGAGAGGCGGAGAGACCAGAGAGGAGATAAGTAGATACAGCTAGAGAGAGGGGCAGAGAGAGAGAAGTGGGAGAGAGGAGAGGTCAGACAGGCGTGTGTGATGAGGTGTGTGACCTCTGACCTTTCAGGGCAGTGTATTCGATGCGCTGCTTGAGCTTGGCCTCCTCTACGATGATGACACTGCTGGCGGTGAGCAGCATCTGCCTGGGCGAGCCCGGTAGCCCTTCCTGTCATACTTGGTCACCGGCACTGCATACTGGAGGAGGAGGGGGTCAGAACATGGGGAACAGCAGTGGTCCACAGAAAGAGAGACAGGCAGACAGACAGACAGACAGACAGAGAGACAGGCAGACAGACAGACAGACAGACAGGCAGACAGACAGGCAGACAGACAGAGAGACAGGCAGACAGACAGAGAGGCAGGCAGACAGACAGAGAGACAGGCAGACAGACAGAGAGACAGGCAGACAGACAGAGAGGCAGGCAGACAGACAGAGACAGGCAGACAGGCAGACAGACAGAGAGACAGGCAGACAGACAGAGAGACAGGCAGACAGACAGAGAGACAGGCAGACAGACAGGCAGGCAGGCAGACAGAGAGACAGGCAGACAGACAGCCAGACAGACAGACAGAGAGACAGGCAGACAGACAGACAGACAGGCAGGCAGACAGACAGAGAGACAGGCAGACAGGCAGAGAGACAGGCAGACAGGCAGACAGACAGAGAGACAGGCAGACAGACAGACAGACAGACAGACAGCCAGACAGCCAGACAGACAGACAGGCAGAACTAACCTTCATCTTTTCGTTCCCCAGAGCCTGCAGCACCTTGGGGTTGATCTCATCTCCACCTGAGCACAGAAACACAACCAGGGTTACACTGTGTGTATGTGTGTGTGCGTGAGAGAGAGAGAGAGCATGTAAGTGTGTGTGAGAGTGTGTCGTACTGAGTCTCGTGCCCACAAACAGCTTGGGGACACTCTGGGGATAGTTGTCCTTCTTATCCTTGAAGATCTCACTGGCCACCATCTTCTGCTCCATCTGCACACACCAGGAAGAGAGAGGGAGAGAGAGAGAGGGAGATATGGAGAGAGCAAAAGAGTGTAAGAAAGTATCTAATATAAAGATGTAATAGCAGGTGTGTGAGTGTGTGTGTGTGTGTACCTGTGTCTCCACTCAGAGCTGATGTTCTTGCAGTAGCTCCACACCAAGGTTCTGCATGCACAGCTTCCTGAGCTGCTCCGAAGCCTGCAGGAGAAACACACACACACACTCAGTACACTAACACACACTCAGTACACTAACACACACTCAGTACACTAACACAGTACTTTAAAACACACTGTGTGTTACCTCAGTGTGTGTGTGTGTGCTACCTGTGTCAGCGCGGCCGGAGGCGTGGGCCAGCTCTTGTCCAGGACGGTGCGGGGCAGGCTGCGATGCAGCTTCATCAGGAAGGAGTAACGCACGTAGTCCAGGAAGTACTCGTCTCTGGCAGCGCTCCTGGTGCCGGTGGATGAAGCCTTGATGAACCTGACAGACCAGAGAGCAGAGAAGATCAGACAGGAAGAACAGGAGAGCTGAGGAGGAAGGAGAGGAGAGGAGGAAGGAGAGAGGAGAGGAAGGAGAGAGGAGAGGAAGGAGAGGACGAAGGAGAGGAGAGGAAGGAGAGTGGAGAGGAGGAAGGAGAGAGGTGAGGAGAGGAGATGAGGAAGGAGAGAGGAGAGGAGAGGAGGAGAGAGGAGAGGAGGAAGGAGGAGGAGCAGTCCAAGCTCTCTCTCTCCCTCCCTTCTTCCCTCCCTCCACTATAAATGGTGTAAGCTATCCATTTATCATCTATACTTCCCCTCCCTCCACAGGGCCCACCTCCCTGCCTCCCTCCCTGCCTCCCTCCCCTCCTGCCTCCCTCCCTGTCCTCCAGGTGTACCTGCGGATGGTGTTGGCTGCCTGCCTCCTCCTCTGGGCTCGTCTGCGAGTCCAGGATGCTCTCCACCAGGCCTGGATCACGATCGCTAGGCACAACACGGGATCACACTTACACAGTCCAATCAGAAACTCTCAGTGACCAATAGGAAGTCAAGAAGTGACTTACTCTGAACCATCCCAGCGCAGATCCCCGCTCACCTGAGTGTTTGAGTTTGCGGAACTTGGACTTCTGGCTGTAGCCTTCCATCCTGCCTGTAGCGGGGTGGCTGGAGGGAGGGAGGCAGGGAGGGAGGGAGGCAGGGAGGGAGGAGGCAGGGAGGTCAGGCAGGCAGGCAGGCAGGCAGGGAGGGAGGAGGCAGGCAGGACAGGCAGGGAAGGGAGGAGGGAGGGAGGGAGGAGGGAGGGGGGAGGGAGGGAGGGAGGGAGGGAGGGAGGGAGGGAGGGAGGGAGGGAGGGAGGGAGGGAGGGAGGGAGGGAGGGAGGGAGGGAGGGAGGAGGGAGGGAGGGAGAGAAGAGGTTAATGTTTAATGTAACAAAGAGAGAATGACAGAGAAAGAGACAGAGAAGAGGATATGACATCATGCTGAGTTCCTCACCCAGGCTGTGTTTCCTGGTCTCCAGAGCGTCCTCAGTAGCAAACAAGGTCTTCGGAAAACGGATGAAGGATCTTGGACCTAGAGGTCAAAGGGTCACAACATCATCCATGTGTGTGAGTGGTGTGTGTGTGTTTGTGTGAGTGAGTGGTGTGTGTGTGTGTGTGAGTGGTGTGCGTGTGTGAGGTGTGTGGTGTGAGGGAGATACGTACCGCCCAGTTTGTACTCCTCAGCTTGTACCCCAGGTGTTTGACCAGCGTGGAGACTCCATCCACCTGACGCCCCTGCCAGCTAGGCCACGTGTCCGGGCACAGAGACTTGTACCTGACACACACATACACACACACACGGAGAGATAGAGTTAAACACACTCAAATGTATAGTTAACCTGCAGTATGTATGTGTTGCTGGTTCCTGACATAATCTAAGCAGCCTGTTTTTAAAAGAGGGAGTTCAACTCTCCAGGAAGGGTTGGGGTATATATCTGTTACTACAACAGGAAACAGGAAGTGCACCTCTCCAGGAAGGGTTGGGGTATATATCTGTTACTACAACAGGAAACAGGAAGTGCACCTCTCCAGGAAGGGTTGGGGTATATATCTGTTACTACAACAGGAAACAGGAAGTGCACCTCTCCAGGAAGGGTTGGGGTATATATCTGTTACTACAACAGGAAACAGGAAGTGCACCTCTCCAGGAAGGGTTGGGGTATATATCTGTTACTACAACAGGAAACAGGAAGTGCACCTCTCCAGGAAGGGTTGGGGTATATATCTGTTACTACAACAGGAAACAGGAAGTGCACCTCTCCAGGAAGGGTTGGGGTATATATCTGTTACTACAACAGAAACAGGAAGTGCACCTCTCCAGAAGGGTTGGGGTATATATCTGTTACTACAACAGGAAACAGGAAGTGCACCTCTCCAGGAAGGGTTGGGGTATATATCTGTTACTACAACAGGAAACAGGAAGTGCACCTCTCCAGGGAAGGGTTGGGGTATATATCTGTTACTACAACAGGAACAGAAGTGCACCTCTCCAGGAAGGGTTGGGGTATATATCTGTTACTACAACAGGAAACAGGAAGTGCACCTCTCCAGGAAGGGTTGGGGTATATATCTGTTACTACAACAGGAAACAGGAAGTGCACCTCTCCAGAAGGGTTGGGGTATATATCTGTTACTACAACAGGAAACAGAAGTGCACCTCTCCCAGGAAGGCCTCGTAGCGGCGGCGGTAAGCGAAGCCGGCCCTGCGGACACGCAGATTCTCCATCAGACCCAGATACTTGACCTGGTGACGGATCAACACCTCATCAAACCGCCCTGGAGGAGGAGAGATGGAGGGGAGGAGGGAGGGATGGATGGAGGGAGGGATGGATGGGAGGAGGGAGGGATGGAGGGGGGGTGGAGGGATGGAGGGGGGGTGGAGGGAGGGATGGAGGTAGGGATGGATGGAGGGGAGGAGGGAGGGATGGAGGGGGGTGGGAGGGAGGGATGGAGGGGGGGTGGGAGGGAGGGATGGATGGAGGGAGGGATGGATGGAGGGGAGGAGGGAGGGATGGAGGGGGGGTGGGAGGGAGGGATGGATGTGGGAGGGATGGATGGAGGGGAGGAGGGAGGGATGGAGGGGGGGTGGGAGGGAGGGATGGAGGTAGGGATGGATGGAGGGGAGGAGGAGGGTGGAATGATGGGGGGTAGTATGAGGGAGGAGGGATAAAAATGCAGGAGAAAAAGACAAGCAAACATTTGTTTGGTTCTGAATACATAAAGACAACAGCGACAGTTTTATAACCAGATCCAGACTCAGAAATGTTGAGAATGAGGAGTTGGAGAGAGTGGGAGAGAGAGAGAGGAGAGAGAGAGGGAGAGAGGGAAGGGGGGAGAGGATGAGGAAGAGAGGGAGGGAGAGGAGAGAAGGAGGGAGAGGGGAGAGACAGAGTCTGTCTTGCACTGAGACAATCGAGAAGAGTGAACACATTAACTCTGCTGACTGTTTACTGTGTGTTAGTGTGAGTTAGTGTGTGCTACTGTGTGTTACTGTGTGTTACTGCGTGTTAGTGACACAGTAGATGCTGATCAGTCAGCTAACACACACAAACACACATCAACACATCAACAGAAATCCCTTCTGGTCTCAGTCAAACATAGTTGACCTATTTTACATTTGACTTATTTAGCAGACCCTCAATGAATGATCTAAAGTGACTTACAAACAGTGCACATGGTGAACAGGATTTCTAGCAGTATTCAGGAGGTTCAAGTCAAGGCATGTTAGTGTCTTGATGTGGAATACCTGGTGTCAGGTCAAGGGTCAGGGTCTAGGGTCAGGGTCTAGGGTCAGGTCTAGGGTCAGGGTCAAGGGTCAGGTCTAGGGTCAGGTCTAGGTCAGGTCTAGGGTCTAGGGTCAGGGTCTAGGGTCAGGTCTAGGTCAGGGTCTAGGGTCAGGGTCTAGGGTCAGGGTCTAGGGTCAGGGTCTAGGGTCAGGGTCAAGGCGCAGTAAGGTGCCTACCTGCTTGCTTGGCATCGTTGGGTTTGATGCAGCGGACGTACGACGGCTCCTTGGACATGAGGATCTCCATTAGCTTCGCCAGGCTGGTCTTGAACTGGGTGGCTGCCTGCAGGCAGACCACACACACCCGGGAGAGAGAGAGAGAGAGAGTCAGGCCTCACGGGGAGGACAGGGGGATGGAGGGATGGAGAGGAGGTAAGGAAGGAGAAGAATAGAGCGAAGAGAGCAAAAGGAGTGCTAGTTAGAAGAGATGGAGAGAGAGAAAGAGATAAGAGAGATGAAGGGAACACAGGAGAGGCGAGAGGAGAGAGAAGGAGGAGACGATGGT
>NC_090060.1:17594107-17641397 GCF_038355195.1 Osmerus mordax | reverse complement strand
TGTGTGTGCCTGTGTGTGTGTGTCTGTGCACCAGTATGTGTGTCTGTGTGTGTGTGCCAGCGTGTGTGCCTGTGTGTGTGTGCCTGTGTGTGTGTGTGTGCCTGTGTGTGTGTGTGTGTGTGTGTGTGTCTGTGTGTGTGTGTCTGTGCACCAGTATGTGTGTCTGTGTGTGTGTGTGTGCCTGTGTGTGTGTGCCTGTGTGTGTGTGCCTGTGTGTGTGTGTCTGTGTGTCCTTATGGCTCAGACAGGAAAAGAGGAATTGAATCCTCCACTAGTGGCTCTGTTATGGACTTCCTGTTCATCAGCAGCTCAGAGACTTCCTGTTCATCAGCAGCTCAGAGACTTCCTGTTCATCAGCAGCTCAGAGACTTCCTGTTCTCAGCTTCATCAGCAGCTCAGAGACTTCCTGTTCATCAGCAGCTCAGAGACTTCCTGTTCATCAGCAGCTCAGAGACTTCCTGTTCATCAGCAGCTCAGAGACTTCCTGTTCATCAGCAGCTCAGAGACTTCCTGTTCATCAGCAGCTCAGAGACTTCCTGTTCATCAGCAGCTCAGAGACTTCCTGTTCATCAGCAGCTCAGAGACTTCCTGTTCATCAGCAGCTCAGAGACTTCCTGTTCATCAGCAGCTCAGAGACTTCCTGTTCATCAGCAGCTCAGAGACTTCCTGTTCATCAGCAGCTCAGAGACTTCCTGTTCATCAGCAGCTCAGAGACTTCCTGTTCATCAGCAGCTCAGAGACTTCCTGTTCATCAGCAGCTCAGAGACTTCCTGTTCATCAGCAGCTCAGAGACTTCCTGTTCATCAGCAGCTCAGAGTCCCAAACACCAAAACTACGAGCCACACACAAAAAAACTCAACAACTCCCCCCCCCCCACACACACACACAGACAACCTGATGCAGTGTAACAGTGAACTCTTATGACCTTTCTGTGTCGTTTTCTGTTGTTCCCTGTTCACAGAGTAAGTTACCACACCACCAACCAGACAGCAACCACAGTGATAGGCAGACTGGAACATCTAACGGGCCAATCAGAGCAGCTTTTGCTGTCACAGGTTTGTCTGAGCCTGACCAATCACACGCCAGCGTCCTGGTTAATATGAATTATTCATGAGGAGGGGTCTTTTTTTGGCTCCTGGTTGGAACAGAGCACAGATGAATAATTGATCTATAATGCACTCTCTATCTTCCCCTCCCTCTCTCCCTCCCTCCCTCTCCCACTCTTCCTCTCTCTTTGTCCCTCCCTCCCTCTCTTTCTCTCGCTCTTCTCTGTGATGCTGAGATCAGCTTCTCCACCTCCCCTCTCTCTTCTTTCATCCTCCCTTCATCCCTGTCCCATCCACCCATCCCTCACTCCCACCTCTCTCACTCCCACCTCTCTCTCTCTTTCTCTCTCTCTCTGAAATACAAAATCCCCTTTATTCTCTTTCATCTCCACACTTCCCCCTGTCTGTACTCTCTCCACCTAGATCAATCCAACTCCCTCTCTTCCCACCCTCACTCTTCCTCTTCTCTTCCTCCTCCCCCTCCTCTGTTCCCCCTCCTCCTCCTCCTCCTCCTCCTCTCCTCCTTCTTCCCCTTCCTTCTCTCCTCCTCTCCTCCCCCTCCTCCTGCTCCTCTCCTCCTCCTCTCCTCCTTCTTCCCCTTCCTCCTCTCCTCCCCCTCCTCCTCTCCTCTCCTCCCCCCTCCTCCTCCTCCCAGGTACTCACCGTCAGGGAGGTGAAGGTCATGCACATGCCTCCGAAGCCGTTCATCGCCAGAGCAAAGAAGATCAAGATGGACAGATCTGATGGAGGAGGAAAACGAGGGATGAGAGAGAGAAGGAGAGAGGGAAGAGAGGAGTGTGGAGGTGCTGCTCAGGTGCCATCAGTGTGTCTGCAGGTACGTACTGTTGGGGTCGCTGGCTCCGTACGCGATGAGGACGCAGGAGAAGGCAAAGCAGGCGCTGCAAACACACACCTGGTCTTCAGGAAGACTGACCACATCACAGGTAGGGATGATCGTATTCACACACACTCAGACAAACCCAGCCCCACACACACACTCTGGTCTCCGTGGCGACCTACCTGCCCAGCAGGCGGAGCTTGCGCGGGCCGTACTTGTCCATGACGATGCCCAGGGGCAGGGTGATGGCGCTGAGCAGGAAGGAGCCCACGGTGAACGCCAGGTTCAGCATCTCATCCTGGTCCTTACAGATGGTCCAGCCGTTCATCTGCAGGAACTCCTCCTCTTCCTCCTCCTTCACCTGGCTCTCCTCCGCGCCCCCGGCCTCCCACGACAGGTTGTGGCTGGAGCTGTTTCCTGTGGACGTGGGAGAAGAAGAAGGAGACAGGAAGTGGGAAGGAGGTTTGTTCAGTGACCCAAAATATATTTTTTTCACATTTTATTAATTCATAAGAAGCTTTTAGATGTACACAAACTGTGTCTTTAGAAAGTAGAGTCGAATATTATAGATCAAAAGTCCAATGTTCTGACAGTTTTTCGGAGATAAGAGTCAAGGAATGGTCAGTATTTACTTGCAAAGTTTGATCGTGTTTCTGTTGAGATTTTAATGAGATTAATTTGAATGAGATTAGAGGTTAATTTTGTTGTTTTGACACAGCTAGAAACAACCCAGAAAGGTTTTATAGCCTGTGTGTTACTCTCTGCTACCTGAGGTCCACCTCTCTCTCTCTCTCTCTCTCTCTCTCTCTCTCTCTCTCTCTCTCTCTCTCTCTCTCTCTCTCTCTCTCTCTCTCTCTCTCTCTCTCTGTCTGTCTCTCTCTCTCTCTTTTTCTCTTTCTCCCTCTTCCTCTCTCTCTCTCTTCTCTCCTCTGTATCATATCTTTCACAGGAAGTCCGTATCCCTGACAGGCCTTCTTAGAAGAAGTATCATTAACCATCCATCTATATCTGGCCCTCCTTCCCTGAGCGGTTGATTGACAGGTCTGCAGACCAGTGAAAGGTCAGGTAAACACCCTGAAGGGGTAAACAATCCGAAATAGCACGGAACAAGAAGTGAACCCAGTGATCAGGGGAACTCTGACTCTACGCAACACACACACACACACACATGGACACACACACACACACACACACACACACATGGACACACACACACACACACATGGACACACACACACACACACACATGGACACACACACACACACACACATGGACACACACACACACACACACGGACACGCACACACACACACAGATAAAAGCACACTCACATACTAGTTTATTTAAGTCTTTCAGACGCCAGAGACAGTTACAGAGCAGGACATGAATTCTGCATCTGTTACAGACTGTCTGGTGCCTGACTGGCTGATTATACTGCCTTCTGACTGGTAGTCTTGTTACTGCCTGTTGACTGACTGGTGTGAGACTAGCTGTTATTGCTGTCTGTTGACTGACTGACTGGTTTTGTTAGAGAAGTGAGGGAATGAGGAGAAGGTCAGGAGGTCAGGAGGAAGTCCTGTTATCAGTCAAACAGAGGAGCAGCAGAGTTAAACAGAACAGTTCCAGTTCGGGGACACAGAGGGGCTTGTTATCACACAGACCCCCTCCAGGGAGCTGCTCTGTCAGGGAGCTGCTCTGTCAGGGCAGCCTGCTCTGTCAGGGAGCTGCTCTGTCAGGGAGCTGCTCTGTCAGGGAGCTGCTCTGTCAGGGAGCTGCTCTGTCAGGGCAGCCTGCTTTGTCAGGGAGCTGCTCTGTCAGGGAGCTGCTCTGTCAGGGAGCTGCTCTGTCAGGGAGCTGCTCTGTCAGGGAGCTGCTCTGTCAGGGTAGCCTGCTCTGCTCTGTCAGGGCAGCCTGCTCTGCTCTGTCAGGGCAGCCTCATCAGAAACACACACCACTCAACGGTTCTCTGAGTAGGTCACCAACCAAAGAGATACCCTGGGAGATGTTTACTTCCCCTGTAAGTATGTTGGGTGTGTGTATGACAATGTGTGTGTGTGTGTGTGAGAGAGACAGTGTGTGTGTGTAGAGGGGGACTTGGCAGTGGATTGAAGGCTTTCTCAGCCATAGACTCTAATCAAAGAGATCTCCCCTCTGCTTGATGTCCCGCTGTTGACCATCCCTACAGTGAGCAGGTCCTCTCTAAAAGAGCAGCTCTAACATTCGTGGTCAGTCGCTAAGGGCCAGCTGTTTTTGTGCTAGTCTGGTCCACTCAGAACACCGACTCAAAATAGCTAGCTGTCCCTCCTTGGAAAGAGATATCCTGTTGCTGAGAGCACCTGGAAACGTGGCGGTCAGCGGGAAGGGGGTGTCTGTAAGAGGTCAGCCAAGCGTGTGAACCCTGATGCATGTCTGGAGACGGAACGAGACTCCTGAACAGCCGTAAAACAGGTATGAAGCAGAACAAGACTGTCGAGAGTCATGCTGAGGATTGGGGGTCTTCGTCATGGCAACCCAGTAGCTATGTTTACAAACTTGTAGCTGTGCAGATCGGCCGGTTTTCCATCTGAGGGGACCCGCGTTGTGTGACGCGTGGTGCGTTGGTCTTTTCTCCTGCAGTTGTGTTTGGAGTGTGTGGACTCCACGCTCTCGTGGACAGCATCTGTGTGTCGGTTGGTCAGTGTGGTGTATCCAACGGTAGCACAGTGTAATCTCTCTGGCTGGCTGGGTTCAACTGGGTTGTATTTAACGGTAGCACAGTGTAATCTCTCTGCATGACTGGGTTAAACTGAAGACAAACACCAGCTGGCATTCAGAGACTCTGCTGACTAATCAAGATCTTCTGAGCGGACCTGAGTCAATATGGGGAAGTGCTCTAGACACACACACACTCACGTTTACGCACACACACGTTTACACACACACACTCACACACACGTTTACACACACACACACACACACGTTTACACACACACACTCACACACACGTTTACACACACACCCACACACACGTTTACACACACACACACACCCACACACATGTTTACACACACACACAGACACTCACACACACGCCTCTGATAACCCTGCAGTCTTAGAGCACAGCTCTTGTCTTAGCTCCGGGGACACTGGAGTGTTGGCAACTCAACTAGAACATTTAGTCCTTTCACCATAAGAAGCTCTAACAAGCTAATCTCTTCCTCAACAGGTTCCCCGTCCAGCCAGGTGTTAGAGAGGGCTGGGCCAGAGCTTCTCCTGCCTTGAGCAGGCACGTTGGGTTGTCTGTTTGAACTAAGCAGTGTGTGCTTCCATCTTCTGTGTACACAACACACACACATACTCACATACACACACACACACACACACACACACACACTCACTCACTCATTCACATACACACACACACACACACTCACATACTCACACACACACTCACAGCAAGCAGACCACTCCCATACCATTCTTTGATCAGGCTAATGATTGACAAGATACGCTGCACTGCTTGGTAACCAAGACAATGGTAGTCATGGGCGATGGCTGTTTAAGGTTGAATGTTTTCACCCTGACTGTTGTCCTGTCAATGGACCGTAAAAACAGTGGATGTGCCGAGGTGGAAATTTGATAAATTCCGATAACACCTGCTTCTTGTCGTGGTGTTTCATATCAGCGTGCTGAACGAGGCCCTGAAGCTACGCCACGTCCCCAAGAACACTGAGCTCCTTTATCTGGACTGACTGTTTATCCTGCGAAGTCTCCGCTCAAGGTTACATGACTGTGTGCTATTAAAGGCTCTGAGCCCGAGGAGAGAGCAGGACTGGAAGGTTCCCCAGAGGCTGGGAATTCACCACGCTCCCTAACCCTCACTGCGAAAACACAGAGCAGAGGGGCAGACAGTAAATTCACCACGCTCCCTAACCCTCACTGCGAAAACGCAGAGCAGAGGGGCAGACAGTAAATTCACCACGCTCCCTAACCCTCACTGCGAAAACGCAGAGCAGAGGGGCAGACAGTAAATTCACCACGCTCCCTAACCCTCACGGTGAGAGGAGAAAAGAGATGAGTCATACAAGACCTACACATGTGCCGCTCTCTCTCTCTCTCTCTCTCTCTCCCTCTCTCTCTTTACCTCTTTCTCTTTACCTCTCTCTTTCTCTCTCTCCCTCTCTCTCTTTACCTCTCTCTCTCTCTCTTTACCTCTCTCTCTCTCCCTCCCCCCTCCCCTCTCCCTTTTATTTCACACAGTCCTCTGACAACATCTCAAGTCCAAGCCCAGGAAGCCAGGTGATGACACGTGCACCTGAAACAGGTCAGTCTACATTTACGCCGTGGAATGCTGACCGAGCAGAATCTGCTCCGGAACTTTCCAAACACTCACCACACTACTCTGAGAGGTGAGGAAGGAGGGAGGGGTGAGGGAGGGAGGGGTGAGGGAGGGAGATGTAGTTCAGATCAGTAAAACTGTCTCAACAGACGCTGATACAAAACTTCTGTGGGGAATTTAACCGATGTGCAGATAAAACAGAACGAAAAAAGCAATGATGCCTCAGCAGTGATGATGCATGTTTATGTCACACTGTGTCTCCAGTAGAGAAGAGCAAAGTTCCACCCTCCTGGTGAGCAGGATCTTCAACCTGCCTCTCCCACCTGACCCACAGACTCACGTCTCTCTCCTGCTCCAGAGCACTTCACAGTTCTCCCACAAGCCAGAGGGATTTCTAAATCTACTCAACCTCAGTTTCACAAGACAGCGTTCGGAGAGGATCTCATGTCGGGATCTCAGGATTGTTTTTCCTGATTGAATCATGAAAATGAACTGCCGGAGGCTATAAAACCTATCTGGGTTGTTTCTACCTGACGTTGAGCCCGACCTGACTCATTGCTCCAAAACCATTTGATTGAAATACATGAGGTGGACAATGGTGCATCTAGTACCACTGTCTAACCCTGGTGCATCTGGTACCACTGTCTAACCCTGGTGCATCTAGTACCACTGTCTGACCCTGGTGCATCTGGTACCACTGTCTGACCTGGTGCATCTGGTACCACTGTCTGACCTGGTGCATCTAGTACCACTGCCTGACCCTGGTGCATCTAGTACCACTGTCTGACCCTGATGCATCTGGTACCACTGTCTGACCCTGGTGCATCTAGTACCACTGTCTGACCTGGTGCATCTGGTACCACTGTCTGACCCTGGTGCATCTAGTACCACTGTCTGACCCTGGTGCATCTGGTACCACTGTCTGACCTGGTGCATCTAGTACCACTGTCTGAACCTGGTGCATCTGGTACCACTGTCTGACCTGGTGCATCTAGTACCACTGTCTGACCTGGTGCATCTGGTACCACTGTCTGACCCTGGTGCATCTAGTACCACTGTCTGAGCCTGGTGCATCTAGTACCACTGTCTGACCTGGTGCATCTGGTACCACTGTCTGACCTGGTGCATCTGGTACCACTGTCTGACCCTGGTGCATCTAGTACCACTGTCTGACCCTGGTGCATCTGGTACCACTGTCTGACCCTGGTGCATCTGGTACCACTGTCTGACCTGGTGCATCTAGTACCACTGTCTGACCCTGGTGCATCTGGTACCACTGTCTGACCCTGGTGCATCTAGTACCACTGTCTGACCTGGTGCATCTGGTACCACTGTCTGACCCTGGTGCATCTGGTACCACTGTCTGACCCTGGTGCATCTGGTTCCACTGTCTGACCCTGGTTCCCTGGTCTGCCTGCATCCTCTCTGGTCCTCCAGGCACAAACTCTCCCAGACTCTGCTGACTCCTCTCAGCATCAGAGCTGGATACACTGACTGATTCACATTGACCGGTTGCTGTTTGCAAAAGAACAGAGAGGATTGTGTGTGTGTGTGTGTGTAGAGGTTGTGTGAGTGTGTAGAGGTTGTGTGTTTTGGGGATCTGTTTTGGTGTGTGTGTGTGTGTGTGTGTGTGTGTGTGGGTGGGTGTGTGTGTGTATGTGTGCGTGTTCTGGTGTTGTGGGCACAGAGGGTAGGGCTTAGAACTCTCCACCAATGGGAGCAGAAGGAGAAAAAGAGAGTGTGTGTGTGTGTGTGTGTGTGTGTGTGTGTGTGTGTGTGTGCGTGGGTGGGTGGAGTGGATTAAAGTCTTCAGATGTAGAAGACATGTCCTCATACTGCATGTTAGATATTCAGGCTTTCTTAGGTGCGAGACCAAACGACGACAACAGTCATAACCCTTAAGCTCCTCCCACAGGAAGTAATCATAACAACATTTAAAACAAGCGTAATAACCAGATAAACCCTCCTTACCAGGTTCCTTGCAGAGGTAGGAGTAGAAGCCTTCAGACTTGAGCATGATGAGCAGGGAACCCCAGCCCAGGAGAACCGCGGAGAACAGCAGGTTCTCTATGACGGCCGTCACGGCCATCCACCAGCGCCGCGCGAAGGCTGTGGCCAGGGACGGAGCCATGCTGTCTGGGTATCAGGCGCAGAGGAGGGGGCCTGGAGGTGTGGAGGGATAGGGATAACCCTGGAGGAGAACGTAGGAGGAGGAGATGGAGGGTTAGGGGAGAGGAGAAGAGAGGAGATGGAGGGTTAGGGGAGAGGAGAAGAGAGGAGATGGAGGGTTAGGGGAGAGGAGAAGAGAGGAGATGGAAGGTTAGGAGAGAGGACAAGAGAGGAAAGAAAAAAAGGAAGCGATTTCTTAAAAAGTGTGATGGATGATTTATATTCTGCTAACTCACTCAGTATAAGACACTCAGTCAGCAAGAAAGACTGCACCACCTTGTCATACAGATACTGATTCTACATGAATGATGCATTTTGACTTAATACATTCACGTTTATGTTTTAATGCAGCCATGTAAAAGGAGTTTCTGAAGGTTCTTTGTTCTTGGCAGAGGATGATTTAAGAGGAGCGATTCTCTCAAACACGAAACAGCTGAGGCCTTACAGGCGCGTGCCTGGGCCCCAAACTCCTCCTACACATGTTCATAAACCCCGCCTCCGCTCGTTCTGATTTGCGGAGCTTTTTTCTGCACCTCGCCCATTGGCTGTGCCAGATCAAGCTCCGAAGAGCGACTCCACGTGAGGCCAAGTTCCAGCCGGTTCGAACCAGTGCCGCGCGAGATTCTACCTTTTCCTATCTTTTTGTTCCCTGTCGCTCAGCGCATCCGCATCCTGTTCTCACCACGTGCTTGACAATAGGCCTCCACTCGCCACTGACACATTTGTCTTTAAATTAATATCCTTCAATATACCAATAGAAGCATTTATGCCAGAGAAACGCATTGTTAATGTGTATTACGCACAAAGAAAACTGTCAGGTAGGATTTAGTCATTTAGCAGACGCTCTTATCCAGAGCGTTATCCAGAGGTAACGACATTATGCAAATAACAAGTCGCGTATATGAAGTTATTATTGTTTCATCGCCTGACTTTAACAGTCTCAATCTTGATTAT
Organism: Osmerus mordax; assembly: GCF_038355195.1. Classification (NCBI taxonomy): domain Eukaryota; kingdom Metazoa; phylum Chordata; class Actinopteri; order Osmeriformes; family Osmeridae; genus Osmerus; species Osmerus mordax. The sequence continues at coordinate 17,632,071 of NC_090060.1, read as the reverse complement.
GTCCCCCTTGACTTATTATTTAGCATATAGCCTAGCCTATTCTGACTGAATGCAACGATAAAACGCCAATTGTAAAAATGTGTTAAAAAGTAGGTCAAAGGTGAAACGTTGTGTCTTTGTCGTGTCAAACGTCCTGTCAAATGCTGAGCTAACGCCTCTTTCTAAAAACAATAACAGACTTCTGTATCCTGCGGGAAATGAACAGCTCTCTAAAACTGGTCTGAACTGGACTGAAATCGTCACCCGCACAATGCGCCGCCTCCTCCTCCTCCCCTCTCCTTCTCTCCATCTCTCCCAGCTGTTCAGTATCAACAACACAGAGTCCGCAACACAGCGAGCAGCAATAATCAACTGTGGCAACAAAAGCGTTAATGACACCACCCGGATTTCAAGTGTCTGTGTTCTTTGTCGGAACCGTTTTGTCAAACAGAGTCAATTTAAACTTTGCGACATGAAGCTTTTGTTGGAATGAACTAAAAAAAGATGAGACCAGGCTACATCCTCTTGTCAGACAGTCCCTTGAAATTATTTCCTCTCAAATATGAGCGACATAACACCGCAGTGATTAATGTGATAATATTCTTGTGAACTACAGTTTAAACACATTGTTGACACTTAATTCAGTTGGTAGCATCTGAGAAAGTTGCCATGACACTAACAACGAATCCAAATTGCAGCTCACAATCCCTTCCCCAATAAATTAAAATGTAAAAAAAATAAAAAATAATCTAGATGAACAATTTCCACACAAAACATTGTATTCGTTGTAGTCTCGTCTTTGACAGAGAAAGACGTTGGAACAATGTTTTGCGCTCATGGTCTGGTGGTGGTGATATGAAATACAGTACAAAGGACTGACAGCTACATAACTAAACTGACAGAATAAATTATATGGTTTTGAATGCTGCTGTGATCGTAATGCCACATTTATTTGCCTGACTAACTATTATTTAGGGCACAATGTAACACTACCAACCGACGACAGCTAAAGTAAGATTCTCCGCGCGACTATAACTGTCCAGTCGCCTCCAGCATCATCCTCGCGCTGCTTACCTGAATATCTTGACTCGCGAGCAAGGTCGCCTGTGTCTCTTCTCTGAGGCTTTTCTGCCTCTAAATGCTCTGTTCTTCAGAACACATTAGAGTCAGTATAGATGTAGAGGCAATCTTTGGTTTCTGTGCATCGATATTTGTCTCTTCATCTCAAAATCCTTGTTTTATATTTGCCCTGAACGTTGCACAAACAAGCCCGCGTCTCCATTGGCCAGATCCTGAGCTAGAGACCTCCTTAAACCAATCACAGGGCGCAGAAATTGTTAAATAAATAAATAATGTTGCACAAACGCTGCTCATGTTTTGACACAAAAAGAAAGGGAGTTATAACAAGCATAGTGGTGATGTAAAAAAAATTAAATGAAAATTCGATTACTGAAATTAGAAAAAGTTTACGTCTGTATTTAACTGATGACTGTTAAGTTAAAAACTAACAAATGCATAGTGGAAATGAAGATTTTGCAACAAGTTAAGTTGCATGTGTAAGTGAATGAAATGAAATACATGAAAGTGTGTGTTTGGGGTTCGCATTTGTTTAATTTTGGGAAAAACAAACTTGACACTAAGTATAAGTCCTCGTTATCGGTGCCTTGCCTGCCATATTCATAATCCACAAAAACATCCGCAGTCTAAAATCAATTTGGCCTTGTCGGTTGTACATGTTTAGAAAGCGGATATGCTTTCCTGGAATATCAAAAGTAAGAAAGGGACTGGATGTACTCAAGGCATGAAATATTGGCCTTGAGTGTGGCGGAATGGACACAAAAACAATTCCTCCGAAAAAAAGTTTATGAAGATAGCGACACCTAGTGGTGGCGGGGGTACTGTATATATATATATATATATATAATCTATTAAAAAAAAACATCACTGACAAGTAACGACGCTGACAAAATGAATGGAGGTTTTTGATTTATTTTTAGTATCTTAGTGTGTTTGCGTAATTATACATGGCTGTCTACACAGTTACCCAGGAGGACAGGTAAACTGTCTTTCTAAATCATAACATAACATAGGATTTGGTTGAAGACAGGCTTGACAGAGAAACGTTACAAAAGAGGAGTCTGCTTGACACTGCTTACTACAAAGTCAATCAGTTCTGGGGAACCAGCTATGACGTTACGGAGGTGTCTGTCACCATGTTCCCACTGGATCTCTGTTTCTATCAAACACAAGGCACTGGGAACACACACACACACACACCTTCCTCACTTGGCTCAAGGCTCTTTCGTGGAACAGAACACACGCTAGGTCAAAGGTCAACCCTGGAGCTGAGGTCCTGATCTGCAGGTGTCCACAGGGGCGTGTTGAGCAAGTGTCAGTGCAGCAGCCCAGTGCTCCTGTCTCCCCTGTCCAGAGCTGTCCAGGGGTCAGAGGTCAGGGGTGACCCGGGATGCAGAGACAGTAGTAGAAGAAGCAGAGAGAGGGAGGGGGGGGGTCAGACGCACACACACACACACACACACACACACACACACACACACACACACACACACACACACACACACACACACACACACACACACACACACACACACACACACACACACACACACACACACACACACACACACACACACACACACACACACACACACAGACACACAGTGGACGAAGGCTCTCCCATGTTGAAGTCACTGGAGATTCAGTGCCACAAAACCTCTGGTTCGTTCAACAGTCTGAAAATGGCCAAAGGTGAGTTGCCCATTTGTGTTGGGTGGAGAGAGAGAGAGATGGTGTGTTGGGGTGGAGAGAGAGAGAGAGATGGTGTGTTGGGGTGGAGAGAGAGAGAGATGGTGTGTTGGGGTGGAGAGAGAGAGATGGTGTGTTGGGGTGGAGAGAGAGAGATGGTGTGTTGGGGTGGAGAGAGAGAGATGGTGTGTTGGGGTGGAGAGAGAGAGAGATGGTGTGTTGGGGTGGAGAGAGAGAGAGAGATGGTGTGTTGGGGTGGAGAGAGAGAGAGATGGTGTGTTGGGGTGGAGAGAGAGAGATGGTGTGTTGGGGTGGAGAGAGAGAGATGGTGTGTTGGGGTGGAGAGAGAGAGATGGTGTGTTGGGGTGGAGAGAGAGAGAGATGGTGTGTTGGGGTGGAGAGAGAGAGAGATGGTGTGTTGGGGTGGAGAGAGAGAGATGGTGTGTTGGGGTAGAGAGAGATGGTGTGTTGGGGTGGAGAGAGAGAGAGATGGTGTGTTGGGGTGGAGAGAGAGAGATGGTGTGTTGGGGTGGAGAGAGAGAGATGGTGTGTTGGGGTGGAGAGAGAGAGATGGTGTGTTGGGGTAGAGAGAGATGGTGTGTTGGGGTGGAGAGAGAGAGAGATGGTGTGTTGGGGTGGAGAGAGAGAGAGATGGTGTGTTGGGGTGGAGAGAGAGAGATGGTGTGTTGGGGTGGAGAGAGAGAGATGGTGTGTTGGGGTGGAGAGAGAGAGATGGTGTGTTGGGGTAGAGAGAGATGGTGTGTTGGGGTGGAGAGAGAGAGATGGTGTGTTGGGGTGGAGAGAGATGGTGTGTTGGGGTGGAGAGAGAGAGAGATGTTGTGTTGGTATCAGTTTGACATGACTTTCGGTCTGTCTGCCAATATCTGTCTATTCTTTCTGTGTCAAACATTCCAAAGTTCCAGCAGAGAAACATCTGCCTAGCAACAGTCGACGCCATCCTCTAAGTGTCATAGTTTAATAAGGAGTATATTACTGACACATAAATAACCCATTAACAATAACTTAGTAAAGGAGAAGGCACATGTGTTGGGAACAAACAAAAGAGACAAAATTACAAAGCCAAAATTCTAAACTCTATTCTATATATTTTATTTTCTGTCAATGTTTCTCTCTTGCCGTTCTCCTCCTGTCGTTAATCACTTTCTTGTTCTTTGTGCCTGTGCTTTACTCCTCTGCCACCGCAGTGCCACACTGCCCCCTAGTGGAGGCTCTTTGGATTGGAACGCTCGGACAGCCAGGTCTGATAACAACATGAGAAATAACAGTCTTCTGTGTCTCAACCTTCCTTCCTCTGGTCTCCAGGCTACCTAGCCTACGTACTATCACCTTCCTTCTAGAGCTCTCCCTGTTCTGGATCTAAATCTGGTACTAGAACCCTCTTTTTCTAGAGCCCTCCGCGTTCTACATCTCTGTCGCGTTTCAGATCTGTCTTTCTAGTGCTCCCAAGTTCTAACTGTCTTTGGTGTTCTAGATCTCTCTACCTGCCCCGGACCTCCTTTGTGTTCTACATGTCTACGTGTTAAACACACGTTTCTCCTCACGCTGTTAGACAGAACACACTACGGGATCTTCAGAAAGGAGATAATGTGAAAAAATCTTAGCAAACAAAGGAAAGAAAGTTAAAGAAAGGAATAACAGACAGATGAAGCCTGATCTTCATGGACCGCACAAGATCTGCGGTCTCCATCGCTCTCATCCATAAATCATCGTCAATATTCGCTTGTTCCCAAATTAAAGCATCACACTTAAGAGTATGAAAAAATGCACCTTAATATTGTTATTCCTTGGCTTCATATATAAAATCATAATATTCAAATAGCAACAGTATTAATCCCCCCCCAAAAATATATATAAACATAAATATCAATTAGTTTGCTGGACTTTCTTAATTGGAAGCACAAGCCAGGGCTGGTATCTGATTGGCTTATAGGCAGGAACCGGCTGTGGTCTGCTGTCTTGTGATTGGTGTGTCGGCGAGGTCTTTCAAGAAGCGTCTTTCAGACAAGTGGGCGTGGCCATCATCTGGAGTTGAGCCTGGGAGCCGTCTGAAACACAGGCATGCAGATGTCACACAGGGGTCACACGGGTCAGTTGTGTGAGTGCGTGCATGTGTGTGTGTACAGGCATGTGTATGTACGAGCTTATGTGTGAGTGCGTGCATGTGTGTGTGTATATATATATATATATACACGTGTGTGTGTGCTGCAGTACCACTCACCACAGACAGGTGTCCATTCTTAGCCTTGGCCACCAGCAACTCTGAGCCAGATGTGAAGTCTATGATCCCCTCCTTCCCCTGAGAGACACTGAACTTTATACTGGGGGGGGGGGGGGGGGGGGGGTAGAGGGAGGGGGAATGAGAGAAAGAGAGAGTTAGGGAGAGACGGAGAGTAAGGGACAGAGAGAGAGTTAGGGAGAGACAGAGCGAGTGAAGGAGAGACAGAGAGAGTTAGGGAGAGACAGAGAGAGAGAGGGAGAGACAGAGAGAGTTAGGGAGAGACAGACAGAGAGAGGGAGAGACAGAGAGAGTTAGGGAGAGACAGAGAGAGAGAGAGAGAGAGAGAGAGAGACAGAGAGAGAGAGGGAGAGAGAGAGAGTTAGGGAGAGACAGACAGAGAGAGGGAGAGACAGAGAGAGTTAGGGAGAGACAGAGAGAGAGAGAGAGAGAGAGAGAGAGAGAGAGGGAGAGACAGAGAGACAGAGAGAGAGGCAGACACAGGTAAGGCCTGTCATCATGAGAGGGTGAGGCCAGCCTGGCTCAGGTATGCTCCTACCTGCCCTGGTTGATGTTGATGCTGTTGACCTTGTCTGAGCAGATGGCCACCTTGGTGAGGGTCTCGATGATGTGCTCGCTCTGGAGGACCACGTCTCCCTGGACAGCAGGGGGCAGCACACACACACACATTAACACTCACACCTACATTAACACACACACATACATGTACATTAACACACTCCGTGATGTCACCTTACCTTCTGCTTGTTGTCGTCACTGGGCACGTGCAGAACGAAGACTCCGTCGCTGAGAGAGCTGACAGAGATACCTGGAGGAGAGACCAGCAGTCAGATCGTCAGACAGACAGAGAGAGGCGGAGAGACCAGAGAGGAGATAAGTAGATACAGCTAGAGAGAGGGGCAGAGAGAGAGAAGTGGGAGAGAGGAGAGGTCAGACAGGCGTGTGTGATGAGGTGTGTGACCTCTGACCTTTCAGGGCAGTGTATTCGATGCGCTGCTTGAGCTTGGCCTCCTCTACGATGATGACACTGCTGGCGGTGAGCAGCATCTGCCTGGGGCGAGCCCGGTAGCCCTTCCTGTCATACTTGGTCACCGGCACTGCATACTGGAGGAGGAGGGGGTCAGAACATGGGGAACAGCAGTGGTCCACAGAAAGAGAGACAGGCAGACAGACAGACAGACAGACAGGCAGACAGACAGACAGACAGACAGAGAGACAGGCAGACAGACAGACAGGCAGACAGACAGGCAGACAGACAGAGAGACAGGCAGACAGACAGAGAGGCAGGCAGACAGACAGAGAGACAGGCAGACAGACAGAGAGACAGGCAGACAGACAGAGAGGCAGGCAGACAGACAGAGACAGGCAGACAGACAGAGAGACAGGCAGACAGACAGAGAGACAGGCAGACAGACAGAGAGACAGGCAGACAGACAGGCAGGCAGGCAGACAGAGAGACAGGCAGACAGACAGCCAGACAGACAGACAGAGAGACAGGCAGACAGACAGACAGACAGACAGGCAGGCAGACAGACAGAGAGACAGGCAGACAGGCAGAGAGACAGGCAGACAGACAGCCAGACAGGCAGACAGACAGAGAGACAGGCAGACAGACAGACAGACAGACAGCCAGACAGCCAGACAGACAGACAGGCAGAACTAACCTTCATCTTTTCGTTCCCCAGAGCCTGCAGCACCTTGGGGTTGATCTCATCTCCACCTGAGCACAGAAACACAACCAGGGTTACACTGTGTGTATGTGTGTGTGCGTGAGAGAGAGAGAGAGCATGTAAGTGTGTGTGAGAGTGTGTCGTACTGAGTCTCGTGCCCACAAACAGCTTGGGGACACTCTGGGGATAGTTGTCCTTCTTATCCTTGAAGATCTCACTGGCCACCATCTTCTGCTCCATCTGCACACACCAGGAGAGAGAGAGGGAGAGAGAGAGAGGGAGATATGGAGAGAGCAAAAGAGTGTAAGAAAGTATCTAATATAAAGATGTAATAGCAGGTGTGTGAGTGTGTGTGTGTGTGTACCTGGTGTCTCCACTCAGAGCTGATGTTCTTGCAGTAGCTCCACACCAGGTTCTGCATGCACAGCTTCCTGAGCTGCTCCGAAGCCTGCAGGAGAAACACACACACACTCAGTACACTAACACACACTCAGTACACTAACACACACTCAGTACACTAACACAGTACTTTAAAACACACTGTGTGTTACCTCAGTGTGTGTGTGCTACCTGTGTCAGCGCGGCCGGAGGCGTGGGCCAGCTCTTGTCCAGGACGGTGCGGGGCAGGCTGCGATGCAGCTTCATCAGGAAGGAGTAACGCACGTAGTCCAGGAAGTACTCGTTCTCTGGGCAGCGCTCCTGGTGCCGGTGGATGAAGCCCTTGATGAACCTGACAGACCAGAGAGCAGAGAAGATCAGACAGGAAGAACAGGAGAGCTGAGGAGGAAGGAGAGGAGAGGAGGAAGGAGAGAGGAGAGGAAGGAGAGAGGAGAGGAAGGAGAGGACGAAGGAGAGGAGAGGAAGGAGAGTGGAGAGGAGGAAGGAGAGAGGTGAGGAGGAAGGAGAGGAGGAAGGAAGGAGAGAGGAGAGGAGAGGAGGAGAGAGGAGAGGAGGAAGGAGAGGAGCAGTCCATGCTCTCTCTCTCCCTCCCTTCTTCCCTCCCTCCATATAATTGGTGTAAGCTATCCATTTATCATCTATACTTCCCCTCCCTCCACAGGGCCCACCTCCCTCCCTGCCTCCCTCCCTGCCTCCCTCCCTCCCTGCCTCCCTCCCTGCCTCCCAGGTGTACCTGCGGATGGTGTTGGCTGCCTGCCTCCTCCTCTGGGCTCGTCTGCGAGCCAGGATGCCTCTCCACCAGGCCTGGATCACGATCGCTAGGCACAACACGGGATCAACACTTTACACAGTCCAATCAGAAACTCTCAGTGACCAATAGGAAGTCAAGAAGTGACTTACTCTGACCAATCCCAGCGCAGATCCCCGCTCACCTGAGTGTTTGAGTTTGCGGAACTTGGACTTCTGGCTGTAGCCCTTCCATCCTGCCTGTAGCTGGGTGGCTGGAGGGAGGGAGGCAGGGAGGCAGGGAGGGAGGGAGGCAGGCAGGCAGGCAGGCAGGCAGGCAGGGAGGGAGGGAGGGAGGGAGGGAGGCAGGGAGGGAGGGAGGGAGGGAGGGAGGGAGGGAGGGAGGGAGGGAGGGAGGGAGGGAGGGAGGGAGGGAGGGAGGGAGGGAGGGAGGGAGGGAGGGAGGGAGGGAGGGAGGGAGGGAGGGAGAAGAGGTTAATGTTTAATGTACAAAGAGAGAATGACAGAGAAAGAGACAGAGGAAGAGGATATGACATCATGCTTGAGTTCCTCACCCAGGCTGTGTTTCCTGGTCTCCAGAGCGTCCTCAGTAGCAAACAAGGTCTTCGGAAAACGGATGAAGATCTTGGACCTAGAGGTCAAAGGGTCACAACATCATCCATGTGTGTGAGTGGTGTGTGTGTGTGTTTGTGTGAGTGAGTGGTGTGTGTGTGTGTGTGTGTGAGTGGTGTGCGTGTGTGAGGTGTGTGTGTGAGGGAGATACGTACCGCCCCAGTTTGTACTCCTCAGGCTTGTACCCCAGGTGTTTGACCAGCGTGGAGACTCCATCCACCTGACGCCCCTGCCAGCTAGGCCACGTGTCCGGGCACAGAGACTTGTACCTGACACACACATACACACACACACGGAGAGATAGAGTTAAACACACTCAAATGTATAGTTAACCTGCAGTATGTATGTGTTGCTGGTTCCTGACATAATCTAAGCAGCCTGTTTTTAAAAGAGGGAGTTCAACTCTCCAGGAAGGGTTGGGGTATATATCTGTTACTACAACAGGAAACAGGAAGTGCACCTCTCCAGGAAGGGTTGGGGTATATATCTGTTACTACAACAGGAAACAGGAAGTGCACCTCTCCAGGAAGGGTTGGGGTATATATCTGTTACTACAACAGGAAACAGGAAGTGCACCTCTCCAGGAAGGGTTGGGGTATATATCTGTTACTACAACAGGAAACAGGAAGTGCACCTCTCCAGGAAGGGTTGGGGTATATATCTGTTACTACAACAGGAAACAGGAAGTGCACCTCTCCAGGAAGGGTTGGGGTATATATCTGTTACTACAACAGGAAACAGGAAGTGCACCTCTCCAGGAAGGGTTGGGGTATATATCTGTTACTACAACAGGAAACAGGAAGTGCACCTCTCCAGGAAGGGTTGGGGTATATATCTGTTACTACAACAGGAAACAGGAAGTGCACCTCTCCAGGAAGGGTTGGGGTATATATCTGTTACTACAACAGGAAACAGGAAGTGCACCTCTCCAGGAAGGGTTGGGGTATATATCTGTTACTACAACAGGAAACAGGAAGTGCACCTCTCCAGGAAGGGTTGGGGTATATATCTGTTACTACAACAGGAAACAGGAAGTGCACCTCTCCAGGAAGGCCTCGTAGCGGCGGCGGTAAGCGAAGCCGGCCCTGCGGACACGCAGATTCTCCATCAGACCCAGATACTTGACCTGGTGACGGATCAACACCTCATCAAACCGCCCTGGAGGAGGAGAGATGGAGGGGAGGAGGGAGGGATGGAGGGGGGGTGGGAGGGAGGGATGGATGGAGGGAGGGAGGGATGGGAGGAGGGAGGGATGGAGGGGGGGTGGGAGGGATGGAGGGGGGGTGGGAGGGAGGGATGGATGGAGGGAGGGATGGATGGGTGGGAGGAGGGAGGGATGGAGGGGGGGTGGGAGGGATGGAGGGGGGGTGGGAGGGAGGGATGGAGGTAGGGATGGATGGAGGGGAGGAGGGAGGGATGGAGGGGGGGTGGGAGGGAGGGATGGAGGGGGGGTGGGAGGGAGGGATGGATGGAGGGAGGGATGGATGGAGGGGAGGAGGGAGGGATGGAGGGGGGGTGGGAGGGAGGGATGGAGGTAGGGATGGATGGAGGGGAGGAGGGAGGGTGGAATGATGGGGGGGTAGTATGAGGGAGGAGGAGAAAAATGCAGGAGAAAAAGACAAGCAAACATTTGTTTGGTTCTGAATACATAAAGACAACAGCGACAGTTTTATAACCAGATCCAGACTCAGAAATGTTGAGAATGAGGAGTTGGAGAGAGTGGGAGAGAGAGAGAGGAGAGAGAGAGGGAGAGAGGGAAGGGGGGAGAGGATGAGGAAGAGAGGGAGGGAGAGGAGAGAAGGAGGGAGAGGGGAGAGACAGAGTCTGTATTGACACTGAGACAAGAGAAGAGTGAACACATTAACTCTGCTGTGTTACTGTGTGTTAGTGTGTGTTAGTGTGTGCTACTGTGTGTTACTGTGTGTTACTGCGTGTTAGTGACACAGTAGATGCTGATCAGTCAGCTAACACACACAAACACACATCAACACATCAACAGAAATCCCTTCTGGTCTCAGTCAAACATAGTTGACCTATTTTACATTTGACTTATTTAGCAGACCCTCAATGAATGATCTAAAGTGACTTACAAACAGTGCACATGGTGAACAGGATTTCTAGCAGTATTCAGGAGGTTCAAGTCAAGGCATGTTAGTGTCTTGATGTGGAATACCTGGTGTCAGGTCAAGGGTCAGGGTCTAGGGTCAGGGTCTAGGGTCAGGTCTAGGGTCAGGGTCAAGGGTCAGGTCTAGGGTCAGGTCTAGGGTCAGGTCTAGGGTCTAGGGTCAGGGTCTAGGGTCAGGTCTAGGGTCAGGGTCTAGGGTCAGGGTCTAGGGTCAGGGTCTAGGGTCAGGGTCTAGGGTCAGGGTCTAGGGTCAGGGTCAAGGCGCAGTAAGGTGCCTACCTGCTTGCTTGGCATCGTTGGGTTTGATGCAGCGGACGTACGACGGCTCCTTGGACATGAGGATCTCCATTAGCTTCGCCAGGCTGGTCTTGAACTGGGTGGCTGCCTGCAGGCAGACCACACACACCCGGGGAGAGAGAGAGAGAGAGAGAGAGAGAGAGAGAGAGAGAGAGAGAGCGTCAGGCCCCAGGGGGAGGACAGGGGGATGGAGGGATGGAGAGGAGGTAAGGAAGGAGAAGAATAGAGCGAAGAGAGCAAAAGGAGTGCTAGTTAGAAGAGATGGAGAGAGAGAAAGAGATAGAGAGAGATGAAGGGAACACAGGAGAGGCAGAGAGGAGAGAGAAGAGGAGACGATGGTCTGCTTCTCTGAGACAGACTGAGGAGAACAGAGGTTCTAGTGTGCAGGTCTCCCTGCTCGGACAGCACACACACACACACACACACACACACAACAGCAGCCCACACACCCTTGACCAATGAGATTCTGGTGTTGTGGGCACAGAGGGTAGGGCTTAGAACTCTCCACCAATGGGAGCAGAAGGAGAAAGAGAGAGAGAGTGTGTGTGTGTGTGTGTGAAGGGCACCCCAGTGTCAGGGCATTCCTGAGTGTGAGGGAGATAAGCAGAGAATCCCCGTCACACTGCCCACAGTGGAGTGGATGACTGGAACAACACACACGGCCTGTGTGTGTGTGTGTGTGTGTGTGTGTGTGAGAGAGAGAGCATGCATGCATGCGGCACTATGAAGCTATAAAACACAATTGTACATCTGTGTGAACATCTAGTCGCCAAGTGGACATCGGTCACACTCACACACCGTGTGAGTGTGTGTGAGTGTGTGTCTGTGAGTGTGTGTGAGTGTGTGTTCTCACCGTTTCCGGGCGTTTCTTGTCAGACAGCTCCTCTCTGTCGAAGCACTTGGTCAGGATCTTGTTCTCTGACATACACATGACCTACACACACACACACATAATATTACTCAAAAACTGCCCAAAGTACACACATATTCCATCCTCCACACCTGGTGACCAGGTGAGGTGTGGTCTCTCTCTCTGCACCAGGTGAGGTGTGGTCTCTCTGGGTCTCACCTCCTTCAGGTTCCTGAAGAGCAGGTCGTTGTTCTTGTCCAGGAAGCCTGAGATCAGACAGGAAGTCAGGGTGAAACTACAGCATCATGTGTAGACACACACACCATACACACAGTCCATCCACACAGTCCCTAAACACACACCATACACACACACACACACACCCACCCAGTGTTTCCCCTACCATTATATTAGGGGGGCGTTAGGGGGGGCGCCCCGCCCCCCCCAACGGCACCCCCCCCCCCCTGGAAGGTCAAGTTAATTTTGTAAAAAGAAATATATATATATATAGCGCCAGATCACAAAATAAGTCATTTAAGGTCACCTTTCCTATAAAACAGGTCTATAGCTTGCTCTTTTATTAAACAAACTAAATGGCCTTATGTTATTTATCTTATTTACACGATGGCATGTCATTTCTGTCTCTATGGTCAGGCGACCATAGGGTTCTTGGCCATAGGCCCCCCCACCCCCCCCCCCCCCCCCCCCCACCCCAAAGCTGTAACCCGGGGAAACACTGCCCACCGTTGACGTTGTAGTTAACCTCTCCAGCGTAGTGCAGCAGTCTGAACTCCTCTCTGCCCATCACCTTTCTGGTCTTCCCATCCGCTAGCTTGTGACTGCAGACAGAAGCAGGGTTATAACTGAGGGTGTGTGTGTGTGAGAGATGGTGTCTACATCTGTCTGTGTGTCTGGATGTCTGTGTCTATATGATGTGTGGTGTGTGTGTGCGTGTGACTATGTGTGTGTGTATGGGGTGTGTGTGTGTGTATGGTGTGTGTGTGTTTGAACTCACGTGACAAAGTGGGCGTGTCCTCCCACGGTGTCCTCCAGCTTCTCCAGGAAGGTGATGTCACTAGCGTCACCTGGCCTCAAACACTCTTCATCCTGAGAGGAGGGGGAGAGGGGGGGGGGGGGGAGAGGGTGGGGGGAGGAGGAGAGAAACAAACCAAACTAAATGAACCCAGGATGTATGAATGTACTGAGAGCCCCAGTAGAGTAGAGTAGAGTAGAGAGACAGAGACACAGACACACAGAGAGAGAGAGAGAGAGAGACAGAGAGACAGAGACAGACACAGACACAGAGAGAGAGAGAGAGAGAGAGAGACAGAGAGAGAGAGAGAGAGAGAGAGAGAGACAGACAGACAGACAGACAGACAGACAGACAGACAGAGAGAGACAGACAGACAGACAGACAGACAGACACACAGACAGAGAGAGAGAGAGAGAGAGAGAGAGAGAGAGAGAGAGAGAGAGAGAGAGAGAGAGAGAGAGAGAGAGAGACAGACAGAGAGACAGAGAGAGAGACAGACAGACAGACAGACAGAGAGAGAGACAGACAGACAGACAGACACACAGACACAGAGAGAGAGAGAGAGAGAGAGAGAGAGAGAGAGAGAGAGAGAGAGAGAGAGAGAATGGTCTCCTACCAGGATGGAGATGATGCCTTTGAACTTTTCCTCCACCAGGTCACAGATGATCTTGTTGTTGAAATACTGCACAGGCTCCCACTGCAACAACACAACACAGCTGCATGTTGAGTCCACCCCCGCCGTCATGACACACACACACACACACACACCAGTCTCCAGAGGTCCTGACTGATATCAAACTCAGCCATCCCCAGAATGTAGAGAATCCTGGTTTCTACGTTCTGGGCGCCCACTCTGCGTTCCCTGACCACCCCAGCTGGGGCGCTAACTGTTAGCATGTAGCGCCCAGCATCTCCACAGCCCCGGGGGTGCTAACTGTTAGCATGTAGCGCCCAGCATCTCCACAGCCCCGGGGGTGCTAACTGTTAGCATGTAGCGCCCAGCATCTCCACAGCCCCGGGGCGCTAACTGTTAGCATGTAGCGCCCAGCATCTCCACAGCCCCGGGGCGCTAACTGTTAGCATGTAGCGCCCAGCATCTCCACAGCCCAGGGGCGCTAACTGTTAGCATGTAGCGCCCAGCATCTCCACAGCCCCGGGGCGCTAACTGTTAGCATGTAGCGCCCAGCATCTCCACAGCCCCGGGGCGCAGCTGGCCCACGTAACACACCCTCACAATGAGGCTCTGTGAGCGCTGACACCCTGGTCATGAACCCTGACACACTCCATCTGAAACTCTGCTCTGGACCAGGACCGGGACCAGGACCAGGGTCAGAACCAGGACCAGAACCAGGGTCGGAACCAGGACCAGGGTCAGAACCAGGACCAGGGTCAGAACCAGAACCGTAACCGGGACCAGAACCAGGATCAGAACCAGGACCGGGCCCAGAACCAGGACCAGGGTCGGGACCAGGGTCAGGACCAGGTTGGAACAACACTCCTCAGAGCTGGACCTGAGGTTACTTTGAGAATATATTAGACAGGATGGGTAAAGCTCAATATAATAACTTTATGATTAATTGATTGAATGATAGAGCGGTAAATGCAGTGTTAAAGGTTTGGACTGCAGATAGAGAGGTCCCAGGTTGTATTTTACATTGCTGGGGAGAACAGCTCAAAGTTGATTCTGTTTACTAAAAATGAGGTAGAGTGAAGAGAGAAGGGAGAGAAACGAAGGAAATGTCGAGGACAAAAAGAGAAGAAGACGAGAGGAGGAAAAGGAGGAGAGGAAGAAGAGAAGGAGGAGAGGAGGAGGAGAGGAGGAAGAGGAGGAGGAAAGGAGGGACAGGGGGGAGAGGAGGAGAGGAGGGAGAGGAGGAGGAAAGGAGGGAGAGGAGGAGAGGAGGGAGAAGAGGAGGAGAGGAGGGAGGGGAGGGAGAGGAGAGGAGGGAGGGTGAAACTCTTACGGTGATGCCTTCAGACTCGTACTCCTCCTGTTCAGACTTCAGGGTCAGCTCGATGAACAGCTGCTGCAGCTTCTCATTACAGTAGTTAATACAGAACTGCTCGAAGCTGGAGACACACACACACACACACACACAGACACAGAGACAGAGACACACAGAGACACAATCAGATATGAATTGACTAGTGATGAACATGGTACACTCCCTATCTGTAGAATTAACTGAAGTGAGAGGTAGTGAGGTAGTGTTAGAGGCAGTATTAGAGGTAGAGGCAGTAGTTAGGTAGGGTTATTACAGGTAGATGGAGGTAGTGATAGAGAGATAGCTAGGTACCTGTTGTACTGGAACACTTCAAACCCGTAGATGTCTAGCAGACCGATGACTGAAGCATTCTTGTACGACTCATCCTGGAACAAGACAACGCAACAATCATCATCATCAAAAAAGTTAGAAAATGTGTTTTTGCTTTATTGATGAGTACTCTACTCTATTGTACTTTAATCTACTCCGATTAGGCTCCTCTGTTCTCCTCTCCACACTCATCTCCTCTCCACACTCATCTCTCCTTTCACTGTGTTTGAAAAAAAACGTTGAGTACTTGATGAGGACTCTACTATACTTTATTCTACTCTGTTTTAGGCTTATCTGTTTTCCTTTCCCCTCACTGTGTGTGAAAAAAGTAACAAAAGGAACGTTCTGGATGAAACAGAAAGGAAAAGGATTCCTGGCAAATGAGCTGCTTGTCTATAGGGTCTTTTTGTATTAATATAATATGATTTGAGGTCCAGTTAACAGCAAGACACTACTTTTTACTTTGGTATATGTCAGAGCCCACATTTCTTTACTTTAACTTGAGTGAAAAAGTGTGGTCACAGCTTTTACCAGAGTCTTTTTAAACACAAGTATCCATACTTCTACTTGAGTGAAGGAATATGTGTACTTTTGGCCTCTGTGCTGTTGTATGTGAACCCTGCTTAAGAGAAGGGAGGTGCAGTTCTCCACTGCCACCACTAGAGGGTGCTGCTCCCCCACACACACACAGCACAGCCCACTCTACTGTCATCCCAACCTGGGCTGGGCTTACAGGAGGGCTACACACCCTCAGTGTGTATTCATATGTGTTTAGTGTATGGTGTGTGTGTGTATGTGGTGTGTGTATGTGTGTGTGTGGTGAGGTGTGTGTGTGGTGAGGTGTGTGTGTGGTGTGTGTGTGTGTGTATGGTGTGGTGTGTGTGTGTGTGTGTGGTGAGGTGTGTGTGTGGTGTGTGTGTGTGTGGTGTGTGTGTGTGTGTATGGTGTGGTGTGTGTGTGTGGTGTGTGTGTGGTGTGTGTGTGTGTGTATGGTGAGGTGTGTGTGTGTGGTGTGTGTATGTGTGTGTGTGGTGTGGTGTGTGTGTATGGTGTGGTGTGTGTGTATGGTGTGGTGTGTGTGTGTGTGTGGTGTGTGTGTGTGTGTATGGTGTGGTGTGTGTGTGTGGTGTGTGTGTGGTGTGTGTGTGTGTGTATGGTGAGGTGTGTGTGTGTGGTGTGTGTGTGTGTGGTGTGTGTGTGTGTGTATGGTGTGGTGTGTGTGTGTGGTGTGTGTGTGGTGTGTGTGTGTGTGTATGGTGAGGTGTGTGTGTGTGTGTGTGGTGTGTGTGTGTGTGGTGTGTGTGTGTGTGTATGGTGTGGTGTGTGTGTGTGTGTGTGGTGTGGTGTGTGTGTGTGTGTGTGTGTGGTGTGTGTGTGTGTGTATGGTGTGGTGTGTGTGTGTGTGTATGGTGTGGTGTGTGTGTGTGTGTGTGTGTGGTGTGTGTGTGTGTTACCTGGTAGGCCAGGGACAGGGTGTGTGTGTGTGTGTTACCTGGTAGGCCAGGGACAGGTTGTGTGTGTGTGTGTGTTACCTGGTAGGCCAGGGACAGGTTGTGTGTGTGTGGTGTGTGTGTGTGTTACCTGGTAGGCCAGGGACAGGTTGTGTGTGTGGTGTGTGTGTGTTACCTGGTAGGCCAGGGACAGGGTGTGTGTGTGTGGTGTGTGTGTGTGTTACCTGGTAGGCCAGGGACAGGTTGTGTGTGTGTGTTACCTGGTAGGCCAGGGACAGGTTGTGTGTGTGTGTTACCTGGTAGGCCAGGGACAGGTTGTGTGTGTGTGTGTTACCTGGTAGGACAGGGACAGGTGGTGTGTGTGTGTGTGTTACCTGGTAGGCCAGGGACAGGTGGTGTGTGTGTGTGTTACCTGGTAGGCCAGGGACAGGTTGTGTGTGTGTGTGTGTTACCTGGTAGGCCAGGGACAGGTTGTGTGTGTGTGTTACCTGGTAGGCCAGGGACAGGGTGTGTGTGTGTGTTACCTGGTAGGCCAGGGACAGGTTGTGTGTGTGTGGTGTGTGTGTGTGTTACCTGGTAGGCCAGGGACAGGTTGTGTGTGTGTGGTGTGTGTGTGTGTTACCTGGTAGGCCAGGGACAGGTGGTGTGTGTGTGTGGTGTGTGTGTGTGTTACCTGGTAGGCCAGGGACAGGTTGTGTGTGTGTGTGGTGTGTGTGTGTGTTACCTGGTAGGCCAGGGACAGGGTGTGTGTGTGTGTTACCTGGTAGGCCAGGGACAGGGTGTGTGTGTGTGTTACCTGGTAGGCCAGGGACAGGGTGTGTGTGTGTGTTACCTGGTAGGCCAGGGACAGGTTGTGTATGGTGTGGTGTGTGTGTGTGTTACCTGGTAGGCCAGGGACAGGTTGTGTGTGTGTGTGTGTTACCTGGTAGGCCAGGGACAGGTTGTGTGTGTGTGTGTGTTACCTGGTAGGCCAGGGACAGGTTGTGTGTGTGTGTGGTGTGTGTGTGTGTTACCTGGTAGGCCAGGGACAGGTTGTGTGTGTGTTACCTGGTAGGCCAGGGACAGGTTGTGTGGTGTGTGTGTGTGTTACCTGGTAGGCCAGGGACAGGGTGTGTGTGTGTGTGTGTTACCTGGTAGGCCAGGGACAGGGTGTGTGTGTGTGTGTGTTACCTGGTAGGACAGGGCCAGGTTGTGTGTGTGTGTGTGTGTGTTACCTGGTAGGCCAGGGACAGGTTGTGTGTGTGTTACCTGGTAGGCCAGGGACAGGTGGTGTGTGTGTGTGTTACCTGGTAGGCCAGGGACAGGTTGTGTGTGTGTGTTACCTGGTAGGCCAGGGACAGGTTGTGTGTGTGTTACCTGGTAGGCCAGGGACAGGTTGTGTGTGTGTTACCTGGTAGGCCAGGGACAGGTTGTGTGTGTGTTACCTGGTAGGCCAGGGACAGGTTGTGTGTGTTACCTGGTAGGCCAGGGACAGGTTGTGTGTGTTACCTGGTAGGCCAGGGACAGGTTGTGTGTGTTACCTGGTAGGCCAGGGACAGGTTGTGTGTGTGTGTGTTACCTGGTAGGCCAGGGACAGGTTGTGTGTGTGTGTGTTACCTGGTAGGCCAGGGACAGGTTGTGTGTGTGTGTGTTACCTGGTAGGCCAGGGACAGGTTGATCTTGTTGACCAGCCAGCTGAAGGTTCGTCCATACACAGCCTTAGAGAGAGCGTCCCTGGCCGACGACGCCTGCTCCAGGTTCAGAGGGCTCATCAGCTGCACACACACACACACACACACACAATACACGCACACACACACACATTAATACACACACACACACATTAATACACACACACACAACACACACACACACACACACATTAATACACACACACACACATTAATACACACACACACAACACACGCACACACAACACACACACACACACACACATTAATACACACACACACACATTAATACACACACACACAACACACGCACACACACACACAATAATACACGCATGGCCGCGGGAATAGGGGTGCTGTAGCAACCGTTGCTGACAGCACGAGAATTTAAAATGATGACTTGAAAATCCACCACCACGGCCCCCCCCCCCTGCTCCCCCCCCCCTGCTCCCCCCCCCTGCTTCCCCCCCCCCCCGCTCCCCCCCCCCCCCTCCAGCACCCGCCTGATAAAATATGTTCCCGCTGCTGCGCACACACAAGCATGCGCACACAAATAAACGAATGGTTAGACAACAAGCTATTATGTCATGGCACATAACACGTGGGTAGAAATGTCTTTGAGAAAGACACACACACACACCACACACACACACTCAGTCCTGCCTACCTCCTCTCCCTTGGCAATGATCTTCTTGTGTGTGAAAGCTTCCTTCAGCACTGTCCCATCCACGCCTAGCAACTACAACATTAACATCAGCAACAACAACAACATCAACAACAACACAAACAAACTCTACAGCACCCAGGCATGTCTTACAGAGATGCAGATGGAATCAGTATGAGGGATGTTGAATCAGAATCAGAAATGGAAACAGAATGGGATTTATTCGCCATGAAGGTTTGCACAGACAAGGAATTTGCTTTGGCAGGAAGGTGCATACAATAAACATATACCTAAAATTTAAATATGTGGACTATCTATACTAAGGGTACATAAACTAGCAGTACTAAGTGGGATTAGAATAGAATTAAATATACAATAAAATAAAATATAAGTTGCCACAAAATAAAATATAAGTTGCCAAAAATAAAATATAAGTTGCCAAAAAATAAAATATAAGTTGCCATAAAATAAAATATAAGTTGCCATAAAATAAAATATAAGTTGCCATAAAATAAAATATAAGTTGCCGTAAAATAAAATATAAGTTGCCGTAAAATAAAATATAAGTTGCCATAAAATAAAATATAAGTTGCCGTAAAATAAAATATAAGTTGCCATAAAATAAAATATAAGTTGCCATATAAGTTGATGGGCGAGGTGCACAGTGGTTGTTGTAGTCTTTCCAGACTGCAATTTTGTAGTGTGTGTGGCAGCATGCAGGCTGGGTAATGGAGTTCTTACCCTGGCCAGGTATTTGATCTGCGTGTCGGAGGTGATGTAGGCCTGGCCGCTGTCCTCCCCTGCAAACTGAACATTCCCCAAGTGAAGAACACTGGCAATAATGTTCAGCAGCTCCTGCAGAGACAGAGAGAGGGAGGGAGAGGGAGGGAAAGGGAGGGGGAGAGATGAAGGGGAGGGGGAGAGGAGAGGGAGAGGAGGGGGAGAGGAGAGGGAGAGGAGGGAGGTGAGATAAAGGGGGGGTGCACAGGGAGAAGGAAGAGTGGGAGGGAATTAGAGGTGGAGGGGTTTGATTGATGGACATAAAGAGAGAGATAACAAGTGAGACAGAGAGGGAGAGGGGAGAAGGAGAGACAGAGAGGGGAGAAGGAGAGACAGAGAGACAGAGGGGAGAAGGAGAGACAGAGAGGGAGAGGGGAGAAGGAGAGACAGAGAGGGGAGAAGGAGAGAGAGAGAGGGGAGAAGGAGAGACAGAGAAGGGAGAGGGGAGAAGGAGAGACAGTGAGACAGAGAGGGGAGAAAGTGAGAGGAGATAAAAAGATGCAGGCAGTGAGTAGATTAGACATGATAAGATTACATGCTTTTTACTGCTAGGTGTAGGAGACAGACTTATCTTCAAAGCAGGTTGTATTAGATTAGTCAGCCTTTGATTTAAAGTAGGTCACAAATCTAGAGTATCAACCTGCCCACACACCACACACACACAGATAAACACACCTGTCTTCTCTGTGTGTGTGTGTGTGTGTGAGTGCAGAGAGGGCTGGATCCAAGCCCAGAGTCATGAAAATGCAACAGACTCCTACACAGAGCAGCTCTCCCACAGACACACACTGACAGAGACTAAACACACACACACACACACACACACACACACACACACACACACACACACACACACACACACACACACACACACACACACACACACACACCACTGATCTACATTCCCTGTGTGCAGAACACAACAGCTGCCTGTTCCTCTGGAGTCTGTAGAGCACAAGAGCCCAAAGCCTCGTCCTGCAGGACTGAGTCTGACAACACAGAACTTACAATCTGGCTGCACTTCAACAACCCCAGAACCACCCTGAAAACAACAGCGTCCTCTAAACAGAACAAGCTAACAGACGCACAGCTAAGGAGGAACACCCAGAGTAGCCGTGGAAACGTGGAACATGTTCAGGTGATGTCATCGACAACAGACGATGTCCTGTTTGTTTGTAGTGCTGAGTCAGCGTCTGGCGATGTTCTGTTTGTGTTCAGGAGCTGCTCACAGGCACCACCACGCTGAGAACGTGGCACGCTGGGTGAGTCGCATCAAATGCATGGTGATGTGATGTGTGGTGTGATTGGTCCATACGGTGATGTGATGTGTGGTGTGATTGGTCCATACCTCCACCTCGTCGTCGTTGAAGCCAATCACAGACAAGGCCTTCCTCACCACCTTCCAGTCGCTGCGGTCGTTGATTGAGCTGACTTTGGGACAGTTACCCTGAGAGACAAACACACACGAGAAATGAGAGAGAGAGACAGGTACCTTCAGGTACTGGTACTGCTGGGGGTAAGACAGACAGACAGACGGACAGACAGACAGGTAGACAGACAGACAGGTAGACAGACAGGTGTACCTTGACCAGGTACTGGTACTGCTGGGGGTAAGACAGACAGACAGGTAGACAGACAGACAGACAGGCAGGCAGGCAGGCGTACCTTGACCAGGTACTGGTACTGCTGGGGGTAAGACAGACAGACAGGCAGACAGGTGTACCTTGACCAGGTACTGGTACTGCTGGGGGTAAGACAGACAGGCAGACAGACAGGCAGACCTACCTTGATCAGGTACTGGTACTTCTGGGGGTAAGACAGACAGACAGGCAGGTAGACAGACAGACAGGCAGACCTACCTTGATCAGGTACTGGTACTTCTGGGGGTAAGACAGACAGACAGGAAGACAGGCAGACAGACAGGCAGACGTACCTTGACCAGGTACTGGTATTGCTGGGGGTAAGACAGACAGACAGGCAGACAGACAGGTGTACCTTGACCAGGTACTGGTACTGCTGGGGGTAAGACAGACAGACAGGCAGACAGACAGACAGACAGGTGTACCTTGACCAGGTACTGGTATTGCTGGGGGTTCCTCTCCAGACCCAGGCGTCTGAGCAGGTCCTCCTCAGCACCCTCGATCAGCTGGTAGAAGATGTGGAAGTTCCTCTCTCCGTGGTTCTGGTGCACCACCCTGGACTTCTCCAGCAGGTAGTTCAGGATGTGGCCTCCCACTGGGGCACCCTGTGGGGGGCGGAGGGCACGGCGGGGGGGGAGGGGCGCGGGGGAGGAGGGGGAGAGGGTGAGGCTGGGGTACTGAGGTTCACACACAGGGGTATACCACGTGCAGGGTCGTACCCCCCCACACGCCGTGAACACAGGTACATGCAGTCACACACACACACACACACACACACACACACACACACACACACAGGTACATGCAGTCACACACACACACACACACACACACACACACACACACACACACACACACAGGTGCATGCAGTCACACACAGGATACACACACAGGGTTTGAGGAATTATGAAAATGTTGTGATCCTAATAGAAAAGGCCATCCATTCCAGCATCAGGTAATATATCTATATCTAGATATATATATTAGGGGTGGGAATCTTTTGGTACCTCACAATTCGATTTGAATCGATTCTTGGGGTCACGATTTGATAAAAAATCGATTCACAATTTAAAAAAAATATTTATAAATAAATAAATAAACATCATAGATTTTTCCCCCCACCCCTAATATATATACCTGTAGATGTCCTCCCTCACCTACATCCACATACTGCACAGGTCAGCAGGTTGTAGCTACAGAGGTTGACTTACCTTGAAGTCAAACTGGACGTCCATGTACTTCCCGAAGCGACTGGAGTTGTCGTTACGGAGCGTCTTGGCGTTTCCGAACGCCTTGGGGGGGGGGGGGAGAGTTTGAAGTTTAAACACACCTTTATTTATCTCCTAAGGGCAGTGTTGGTCGAATATTACATTACATGTAGCACCTACATAAAGCACAGACAACTACACACACACACCACACCAGAGAGAGAGAGAGAGAGAGACATCAGAGGTGAGGCAGACAGGAAGAAATACAGACAGAGGACAGGATATTAAGAAGACACACACACACACACACACACACACACACGCACACACACACACACGCACACGCTCACTGGAGGTGTTCTAAGTGGAGTGTGTCAGTCAGAGTCTGCTGGGGTGTCTGGGACACGGCCGAGATTACAGAGCTGCCCACATCTGGACCCCAGCTGTATCAACCACACACACACACACCAGTACAGGCCCTCCACACACACCTCCTCAAGTCCAGACATTAAGCATGCACAGTCTCTCAATAATGTGTTGTCCAGACAACACACAGCACACACCAGATCTCAGATAGTTCACCCACACTGTGTGTGTCTCTCCAGTGTTTCCCTAACCATTATATTAGGGGGGCACTCGGCCCCGCCCCCCCAATGGCACCCCCCACCCCCATTGGAAGGTCACCCCCAACCCCCCCCCCCCCCCCCAAAGCTGTAAACCTAGGGGAAACACTGCTCTCTGTGTGTGTATCTCTTGGTGAGTGTGTGTATGTCTCTTGGTGTGTGTGTATCTCTTGGTGAGTGTGTGTATGTCTCTTGGTGTGTGTGTATCTCTTGGTGAGTGTGTGTATGTCTCTTGGTGTGTGTGTATCTCTTGGTGAGTGTGTGTATGTCTCTTGGTGTGTGTGTATCTCTTGGTGAGTGTGTGTATGTCTCTTGGTGTGTGTGTATCTCTTGGTGAGTGTGTGTATGTCTCTTGGTGTGTGTGTATCTCTTGGTGAGTGTGTGTATGTCTCTTGGTGTGTGTATGTCTCTTGGTGTGTGTGTATCTCTTGGTGTGTGTGTGTATCTCTTGGTGAGTGTGTGTATGTCTCTTGGTGTGTGTGTATCTCTTGGTGAGTGTGTGTATGTCTCTTGGTGTGTGTGTATCTCTTGGTGAGTGTGTGTATGTCTCTTGGTGTGTGTGTGTATCTCTTGGTGAGTGTGTGTATGTCTATTGGTGTGTGTGTATCTCTTGGTGTGAGTGTGTGTATGTCTCTTGGTGTGTGTGTATCTCTTGGTGAGTGTGTGTATGTCTCTTGGTGTGTGTATGTCTCTTGGTGTGTGTGTATCTCTTGGTGTGTGTGTGTATCTCTTGGTGTGTGTGTGTGTGTGACCTCTGACCTCCAGGACAGGGTTGGACTGCAGCAGGCGGTCCTTGACGGTCTGCACATGGTCAGACGCGGGGCAGGTGATGGCGTAGTACTGCAGGATCTTCTTGGACGCCTCGGTCTTCCCAGCCCCACTCTCTCCTGAGATCAGGATGCACTGGTCTCTCCTCTCAGCACGCATGGAGCGGTACGAGTTATCAGCCACTGCATAGCTGGGGGGAGGAGGGGGAGAGGGAGGGGGGAGGGGGAGAGGGAGGGGGAGAGGGGAGGGGGGGTGTGGACGGGAGGAGAGGAGGAGAGGTGTGAAGGGGAGGAGGAGAGGGGAGGGTGGGATGGAGGGTGGGTGGGAGAGAAAGGAGGAGGAGAATCAGCATACTGTTCATATCTAACAAAAACAATAAAGTCACATGACACATTCACATCTAATACAATATAGGTTCCCAGAAACGTTTAACATAACATAACCACGGTGATAACAGCCTGACTGTAGGAGGTGTTTCCCCCATGACTCATGCTCTCCCTCCCTCCTGTTGGTGCGGTGGGTGTGTTTATACAGCCTGCTGGAGAGCAGCGCTGGGCTGAGACACTACTGGCTCAGATAACACTGTCATC
The DNA here is from genome assembly GCF_038355195.1 of Osmerus mordax. Classification (NCBI taxonomy): domain Eukaryota; kingdom Metazoa; phylum Chordata; class Actinopteri; order Osmeriformes; family Osmeridae; genus Osmerus; species Osmerus mordax. The sequence continues at coordinate 17,607,627 of NC_090060.1, read as the reverse complement.
TCCTCCAGCCTATCGCTACGCACACAACCTCCTAGGGGGTGGGGTCAGGGGTCAGAGGGGGGTCCTGGCACCGACAAGCACAGCCCCCCCCCCCTCTTCACATCTTTCTTCTCCACCCCCCGTCCCCCCCCTCTTTCCACTCAGACTGCAGGACTGACAGAAAAAACGCACGCTCGAGCAGAGGAAGAAAAAGAGAGAGAGAGAGAGAGAGAGAGAGAGAGAGAGAGAGAGAAGAGAACAACAGCTGTACTTTCCATATAACCTCTAATGATAATAATGATAATATACACGTTGTATAATTCTAACCTATATATTGTATAAGGTGTTGGTGCTCTAATGTTATTCTGAGCACTCATCCCTAGAGCCCCTCCAGGCAGCGCAGGTGAAAACAACATGGACGCCATCAAGAGACCTGCGTCTCGGGGGGGAGGGCGGAGAGGAGGGAGGGGGGTGAGGGAGAGAGGAGGGGGTGAGGACTCACATGTGAGGGGAGACCTCATAGAAGTTGACACCCCGGTATCTCTCCATGTGGTTCTTGGTGTAGATCTCTAGATCCTTGTAGGGGTTCACTGACACCAGCACCGAGCCTATGTATGTCTGGAGGAGAGGAGATGTTACACACACATACACACGCTCACACACACGCTCACACACACGCTGTGTTTCCTTCTGGTTCTTACGTAGATCAGGTTCTCCTTGAACCTCTTGCGGAGGTTCTCTAGGAAGGCCGCCTCGCTGGTGTGGTTCTCCAGGAGGACGAAGTCCTGCACCCCCACGCGGTCCCGAGCTGTCAGGGCACTCTCCATCATCGCCCGCACGCCGTCACTACCCACCGCCTGGGGGGGGGGGGGGGGGGAGGGAGGAGGGGAGGAAACACTCGGTGAGTACAGTAGTACTACAGGCTGGAGGAAGGAGGAGAGAGGAGAGGAGAAAGAGGTGAGAGGAGAGACTCACCCCAGAGGAGGAGGTGAGGGGAGAGACTCACCCCAGAGGAGGAGGTGAGAGGAGAGACTCACCCCAGAGGAGGAGGTGAGGGGAGAGACTCACCCCAGAGGAGGAGGTGAGAGGAGAGACTCATCCCAGAGGAGGAGGTGAGAGGAGAGACTCACCCCAGAGGAGGAGGTGAGAGACTCACCCCAGAGGAGGAGGTGAGAGGAGAGACTCACCCCAGAGGTGGAGGTGAGGAGAGACCAGACTCACCCCAGAGGAGGAGGTGAGGGGAGAGACTCACCCCAGAGGAGGAGGTGAGGGGAGAGACTCACCCCAGAGGAGGAGGTGAGGAGAGACCAGACTCACCCCAGAGGAGGAGGTGAGAGGAGAGACTCACCCCAGAGGAGGAGGTGAGGAGAGACCAGACTCACCCCAGAGGTGGAGGTGAGGGGAGAGACTCACCCCAGAGGAGGAGGTGAGGGGAGAGACTCACCCCAGAGGAGGAGGTGAGGGGAGAGACTCACCCCAGAGGTGGAGAGGAGCGACAAGGCAGCCATCCTGCCTGACCAGTCTCACCACCCTGGAGAAGACTACACACTCAACACTGACTGTCTGATAGGCTAAACTTCCTCTGGCTCTCACGCTCACACACACGTCACAATGGGCCATATTCTCTGCAGATACTGAAAGCTACTGTTTGACTCACAACAGCACTGAGAACACGAGATTCTATTCTCACACACATGACACACGCATGACATACACAGTAGTATAAACACGGAACACACGAGACCCACACGCATACATCCAACACACACACACAGCACAACACACACACACAGCACAACACACACACACAGCACAACACACACACACAGCACAACACACACACACAGCACAACACACACACACGCATAATACACACAGCACAACACACACACACACACACGCATCATACACACAGCACAACACACACACACACGCATCATACACACAGCACAACACACACACACAGCACAACACACACACACGCATCATACACACAGCACAACACACACACACAGCACAACACACACACACAGCACAACACACACACACAGCACAACACACACACACAGCACAACACACACACACAACACACACACACACACACAGCACAACACACACACACAGCACAACACTTGACTGAAAATCTTTTTGCAGACACTAACTTCCCCTTCCAAGTTCTATTCTGAGCTAACTTGGTGTAATCCTTGCATAATGTGCCGTACTTCAACCACACAAGTCCATCTCTCTCCCACACACACGCACACACACGCACACACACACAGCAGGGGGTCTATGTCAGCTGTAAACTCACATGTTGGAGATCTTCCAGACGCTGTCCCAGAAAGCCTCTCTCCACTAAGCGGGCTTGAGTTTTAAACATCATCGCTCGCATGTTGCCCAGGTCCATGACTACCTGGACTAGTATACACACCTGGACTAGTATACACACCTGGACTAGTATACACACCTGGACTAGTATACACACCTGGACTAGTATACACACCTGGACTAGTATACACACCTGCCTACACAAATCTGCCTGTTCTCCAAGGTCGCTCCAACAATAAGACAAGGAACATGCAGGCAGTTTGCTTATACTGGCGCACACACACGCACACACACACACACACACACACACACACACACACACACTTGACCTCAACAGAGTACAGCAGGTGCACATGTTGTTGTTATTAACATTATGCCTCTGGGGAAGAGAAAAGAGATAGAAAAAGAAAGAGAGGAGAGACAGAAAAGAGAGGAGGAGAGGGTATTTAATTAAGAGACTAAAGAAGCAGTTGCTGTGTAAGAAAATACAGAATGAGGAGGAGAGGAAAGGTGGATGAGAGGAGAGGAGGAGAGGAGAGGAAAGGTGGATGAGAGAGGAGGAGAGGAGGATGAGAGGAGAGGAGGAGGATGAGAGGAGAGGTGGATGAGAGGAGAGGAGGAGGATGAGAGGAGAGGTGGATGAGAGGAGAGGAGAGGTGGATGAGAGGTGAGGATGAGAGGTGGATGAGAGGAGAGCAGGAGGATGAGAGGAGAGGTGGATGAGAGGAGAGGTGGATGAGAGGAGAGGAAAGGTGGATGAGAGGAGAGGAGAGGTGGATGAGAGGAGAGGTGGATGAGAGGAGAGGTGGATGAGAGGAGGATGTGCTCCTCTCGTCAGCAGTTCTTGAGTATCAGCTCTCCTCTGTCTCCATACAGGCAGCATCATGACTCCCACATGATGACTGCACACACACACACACACACACACACACACCCACACCCACACACACACACGTTAGGACTTCCCACAGCCTTGGGGAAAACATGCCAGCGGAATTCACAGAGGGTGTGCAGTAGGTGTGAGTGTGTGCGTGGTAAGCATGCGTGTGTGTGTGTCTCTGAGGGCTCCTTCACATCATTAGCAGGCTTGTTATCTGGCCATCTGACCCCTATGGGGGAAACCGTTTAGTTAGAGAGCTGATGGAAGGTTGCCAGGTTTGAAAGAGCAGCAAGAGGAACCCCCCTTCCTCTCCAGCTTCTCTCTCTCTCCATGACTTCATGACTTCATTGTTCCTGACGTTGCTTTAATAGCTCCACTTTCCTGCTTTCTGCCCTCCACCCCTCCCTCAGCCAGGACCCTGCTAAACACACACACACTCTATACACACACACACACACTAAACACACAGTCAGAACACACACACACACACTCTCTTAAGACACTCACAGTCTGAACACACACTCGCACTAACACTACACATTCTAAACACTCACACACACAGTCTAAACAGACACGCACACACACTCACAGTACACAGTGTAAACACGCACAGGGGCTGTGCCCTCCTGCCACCACCGTGCTATGCTGTCAGGTTTTCCAAATCCTGACAACAAAGAAGGGGAGGCTAAGGGAGGGCGAGGCTAGGAGGGTAAGGGAGGGCGAGGCTAGGAGGGTAAGGGAGGGCGAGGCTAGGAGGGTAAGGGAGGGTGAGGCTAGGAGGGTAAGGGAGGGCGAGGCTAGGAGGGTAAGGGAGGGCGAGGCTAGGAGGGTAAGGGAGGGCGAGGCTAGGAGGGTAAGGGAGGGCGAGGCTAGGAGGGTAAGGGAGGGCGAGGCTAGGAGGGTAAGGGAGGGCGAGGCTGGGAGGCTAAGGGAGGGCGAGGCTAGGAGGCTAAGGGAGGGCGAGGCTAGGAGGCTAAGGGAGGGTGAGGCTAGGAGGGTAAGGGAGGGTGAGGCTAGGAGGGTAAGGGAGGGTGAGGCTAGCAGGGTAAGGGAGGGTGAGGCTAGGAGGGTAAGGGAGGGTGAGAGTAGGAGGGTAAGGGAGGGCGAGGCTAGGAGGGTAAGGGAGGGTGAGGCTAGGAGGCTAAGGGAGGGCGAGGCTAGGAGGGTAAGGGAGGGTGAGGCTAGCAGGGTAAGGGAGGGTGAGGCTAGGAGGGTAAGGGAGGGTGAGAGTAGGAGGGTAAGGGAGGGCGAGGCTAGGAGGGTAAGGGAGGGTGAGAGTAGGAGGGTAAGGGAGGGCGAGAGTAGGAGGGTAAGGTGAGGCTAGTTCACTGGTGCGTCGCTCTGGATGCAGGCGCCTGCTACATGAACACCTTCCAGCAGGTCTCCCAGTAGCAGGTCTCCCAGCAGCAGCACCTGCTCCCTGTCTGACTGCACCTTCCAGGCAGCAGAGACACCAGAGAGCTGCAATAGAGAAAAGGCTGTTGGCTTGTCATTGGCCCGGTAGAGGTCACATGGCTTCATTAACCAGGAAGTGAATACAACTACAGCAACCATGATGCTAACTGAAGCACAACAGCACAGCACTGTTCCAGACATCACACACGCACGCACGCACGCACGCACACACACACACACACACAGTCTGTATATCTTCTCTATAGTTAAATGTGACAGAGAACACTAGTCAACACAACCAGGATATACCAGTTGGAGATAACTCAAGGCTAGGAGGCTGTGTTCCCAAAGATAGCTGCAGATGTCCTCTCTCTCCGATAGAGAGAGAAAGAGACAGAACGAGAGAGAGATGGAGAGAGAAATAGAGAGGGAGGACTGGAGGGAGAGGCAGAGGAAGAGAGAGAGAGAGAGAGAGAGAGAGAGAGAGAGAGAGAGAGAGGAGAGAGAGAGAGAGAGAGAGAGAGAGAGAGGGAGAGGGAGAGACAGGACGAGAGAGAGATGGAGAGAGAAAGAGAGAGAGAGAAAGAGAGAGGGATGGAGGGAGGGAGAGAGAGGCAGAGGGAGAGAGAGAAGAAGGGAGATAGGCAGGGAGAGAGACAGGTAGAGAAAGAGAGAGGTGAGAATGGCCTAGCTGGTTGTAGATAACAGTTGGCAGAGATGAGAGTCCACCTGTCAGCCTTATGAGAGCCTTCGGGGTCAAACCATTTACCACCTGAGAGAGAGAGAGAGAGAGAGAGAGAGAGAGAGAGAGTGTATATGCATGTGTGTGCGTGCATGTGTGTGTGTCTGTAAGAGAGTATTGAGTAGTGAGTTAATGCTGCATAACCTGAGTTAACCTGGGGTTCTCTGTGTAACAGCATTCCTGCAAGGTGATGCTGTTTACACCCACACCCACACACCCACACCCACACCCCCACACCCACCCCCACACACCCCTTTCAGGATCTATTCTCCAGATACCTGCATACCAGTCCCCACAGACACACACATACACACCTTAGAGGCATTGATACTCCATACACCTGCATGCACCTGCATACACCTGCATACACCTGCATACACCTGCATACACCTGCATACCCCCCCCCCCCACACACACACAAACACTGTTGGAGCATGTACAGTGAAGCTGTTTATGCTTATGTCTCAGAAAATGACACATCAAAAACATCAAATCCAAATTATCTTCTGCTGAATGATTCAGATCTCACACATATTTGGTAATGAGAATCATTGAGACACAGAGAGAGTGAGAGACATACAGAGAGAGCGAGAGACATACAGAGAGAGCGAGACAGCGAGAGAGCGTGTTTCCGTTTCAGGCACATTGTATACAGATCGGATGACGGCCACCGGAAGAAATGTTCAAGAATGTAGGAGTGACACTGACACACACACACTACACACACAGTTTCATTAACATCTCCACTCAGTATCAGTCAGGACCCAGGAATCCTACTGAGCAACAGCAGCATGGGATTGCTTCACCCTGGGGTGGTGCACACACACACACACACACACAAGAAGGGAGCTAAAGTTAACAGGATAAAACACATGGAAAACTAACTTGCTAAGAGCAACATGCTATGTGTTTAGTGGTCAACCATAGTCATAGTGACCTCTCTCTCCCTCTCTCTCTCTCTCTCTCTCCCTCTCTCCCTCTCTCTCTCTCTCTCTCTCTCTCTCTCTCTCTCCTCCTGTGCCCTTGCAGTTCAAGAGCATGCTGACAGGAGATACATAATACCTTCCTCTCTCTGCTCTTTATTAATCAAGTCTCTCCTGACCTCCCCTCACACACACACACACCTCGCCACAAACACATCCTTACCCCTCACACACACTTCACACACACTTCCAGACCGACATACCAAGCCACACAACACACTCTCTTCTACATTTAGTCATTTAGCAGACGCTCTTATCCAGAGCGACTTACAGTAAGTACAGGGACATTCTCCCCGAGGCAAGTAGGGTGAAGTGCCTTGCCCAAGGACACAACGTCAGTTGGCATGACCGGGAATCGAACTGGCAACTTTCGGATTACTAGCCTGACTCCCTCACCGCTCAGCCATTTGACTCTCTTCTACCTATAACTACAAACACACTCACACACACTTCTACCAAACTCTTAGCTACAGACAGTACCTACACACACACACACACACACACACACACACTACGAGGTGAAGCTGTAGGTGTGTATGAATGAGACTGTTTCTTCTTACCAGGCCTCTGTACTTCATCTCTCCAGGTGAGGAACTATCAGATGTCTGCTCGTGTTCCTCTCAGAGCCCAGCGCCTCCACGCAGACCAGACTAGCTCTGCTCCTCCTGCAGGCTCATGTGTGTGTGAGCCAGCTGCCTGCATGTCCTCAATAACAGCCTCTCTCTCTTTTACACTGACTTACTCTTGCCCCTTGTCTCTCTCTCTCCCTCTGTCTCTCTCCCTCTGTCTCTCTCTCTCCCTCTCTCTCTCCCTCTGTCTCTCTCCCTCTGTCTCTCCTCCCTCTGTCCTCTCTCCCTCTGTCTCTCTCCTCCCTCTGTCTCTCTCCTCTGTCTCTCTCCCTCTGTCTCTCCCTCTGTCTCTCTCTCTGTCTCTCTCTCTGTGTCTCTCTCTCTTTGTCTCTCTCCCTCTGTCTCTCTCTCTCTAACTACAATTGTAGGGATTTACAAGTAAACACTCCAACCTGCTCTGCCAACCTCTCTTCCCCCCCCCCCCCCCCCCCCCGCCCTTTCCTCAAGACTAAAGGGGAACAGAACAACACACACATCTGGACTCCCCCCACTCCTGGGGAGAAGAGAGGGGGATGAGAGGGAGAGACCTTGAATGGAGAGTGTGTGTGTGTAGGGGGGAGGGGTGTAGGCAGCAACACATGAGCTGAAGGCTGTCAGTTTCTGAATATACACACACCCCCTCCCACCCCCTCCCACCCCTTCAGCCCCTCCCACCCCTCCCACCCCTCCCACCCCTTCAGCCCCCCTTCCATCACACAAGCTTCAAACACACTTCAGCCATCAAGGGCCAGCTGCTGCTCCCCACACACACCCTCAGAGCGAGGGTATTCCCTGTCATCATGAATGACTCAGTCCAGATCAGTCATGAAGACACACCAGCCAGCCATCACAACACACGGTCTTAGAAGAGGAGGAGGAAGTTCTCTCCTCCCTGTCTCTCCTCCCTGTCTCTCCTCCCTGTCTCTCCTCCCCTGTCTCTCCTCCCTGTCTCGCCTCCCTGTCTCTCCTCTGTCTCTCCACCCTGTCTCTCCTCCCTGTCTCTCTCCCCTGTCTTTCCTCCCTGTCTCTCCTTCCTGTCTCTCCTTCCTGTCTCGCCTCCCTGTCTCTCCTCCCTGTCTCTCCTCCCTGTCTCTCAGTCTTCTTCTCTGCTGTTCTACACAGTGCTGGTCTGGCGCCCTCTGGTGGTCTGACCATGCACAGCACCCCCGACCTTTAAACACGGCTGTTACAAGTGTGGTGTGTGTGAGAGAGAGTGGTGAGTGTGTGTGGGAGGGGTGTACAGGCACATTACTGCACTCTATTTTGACCTGCTAGGCACTGCTTGTCTAGAGGACTGGAGAATATGAACTCTCTATTCCTCAATAGGAATCTCTCTGCTCAGAAAAGGACAGAAGGTTGTTCTCTCTGTCTCTCCCTCCAGACCTCTTCTCCCTCCCTTTTTTCAGTTGTCTCCCCCTATAGGTCTCTCTCTCTCTCTCCCTCTTTCCCTCCCCCCCCCTCTCTCCTGCCAACATAATCAGAGCCCCGGCCTGCAGGAATCTGAGTAATGTTTTCCAGACGGGTATGAGTTTCTCTCTCCCTCTACTTCTCTCTCTCTGCCCATTACTTTCTCTCCTCCCTCCTCTCTCTTTGTCTAGCTCTCCCCACTCTATTTTCTCTCCCTCCCTCCCTCCCTCTCTCCTCCCTCCCTCCCTCCCTCCCTCCCTCCCTCCCTCCCCTCCCTCCCTCCCTCCCTCCCTCCCTCCCTCCCTCCCTCCCTCCCTCCCTCCCTCCCTCTCTCCCTCTCTCCTCTCTCCCTCTCTCCCTCTCTCCCTCTCTCTCTCTATACCTCTATGCCTCTCAATCTCCCTCTCTCTCTAACCCTGTAACATGACACCATTGGCCCAACACAGTGGAGAGCACTTTAGAGTTTAGCAGAAGAAATAATTAATCAGAGGAATGATTGTTCTGATGAACATTCCTGTTCCTAAAGGGTTAATTGTGTGCACTTTATGGTGAAACCAAATGATGCTGGCGAGCAGCCTATTAGACAAGCCGTAGAACAGCCAATGAAATTAACCTTAGGGCAGCCAATGAGACAAGCTGTAGGCCAGCCAATGAGACGATCTGTAGGCCAGCCAATGAGACGATCTGTAGCACTTAGACTGAGAGCCCAGCTACATCATGCTGAATCAGCATGAAAGGGAGAAGGGGCTGGAGGGAGGGAGACAGGAGGGAGGAGGGAGACAGGAGGGAGGGAGGGAGACAGGAGGGAGGGAGGGAGACAGGAAGACAGGAGGGAGACAGGAGGGAGGGAGACAGGAAGACAGGAGGGAGACAGGAGGGAGGGAGGGAGACAGGAGGGAGGGAGACAGGAGGGAGGGAGACAGGAGGGAAGGAGACAGGAAGACAGGAGGGAGACAGGAGGAGGGAGGGAGACAGGAGGGAGGGAGGGAGACAGGAGGGAGGGAGACAGGAAGACAGGATGGAGACAGGGAGGGAGGGAGGGAGACAGGAGGGAGGGAGACAGGAGGGAGGGAGACAGGAGGGAAGGAGACAGGAAGACAGGAGGGAGACAGGAGGGAGGGAGAACAGGAGGGAGGGAGACAGGAGGGAGGGAGACAGGAGGGAGGGAGACAGGAAGACAGGAGGGAGACAGGAGGGAGGGAGACAGGAGTGAGAGAGGAGAGCTGGAAGGAGAGAGTAGAAAGAGAGAAATAATGCATAAATAATGTATCTACACACTACCTACACACCCTGGTGTTCTACACACTACCTACACACCCTAGTGTTCTACACACTACCTACACACCCTGGTGTATCTACACACTACCTACACACCCTGGTGTATCTACACACTACCTACACACCCTGGTGTATCTACACACTACCTACACACCCTAGTGTTCTACACACTACCTACACACCCTAGTGTTTCTACACACTACCTACACACCCTAGTGTATCTACACACTACCTACACACCCTGGTGTATCTACACACTACCTACACACCCTGGTGTATCTACACACTACCTACACACCCTAGTGTTCTACACACTACCTACACACCCTAGTGTTCTACACACTACCTACACACCCTAGTGTTCTACACACTCTGGCATCAGAGGGTCATTAGGAGGTTAAAGAAAGTTCACCCACTCATTATGAGGTGTGTGTGGACCTTAAGTAAGGACATCTTACACCATTAAGGGGCTTAGCAGTGCAGTATGGGAGTGTGCCAAGACACCCATTCAGTTCTGCCCTGACAGAGCGTGCACACACACACACACACACACACACACACACACACTTCACTGTTTACACTCTGTCTCAAGTTTGCACATGCACACTAACATGGAACTAGGCCTCCTCTGTTTTTCTCTCACACTCACACACGTGGGAGAAAGTACTACCAGAACATTGTGGTTATGGTTCAGCTAGTTTCTGATTGGTCTCTCAGGGTCCACTTCCTGTCTAGGGAGGGCCAACCATTGGTCAGTGTGTGTTGGGGACGAAACAGTCTCCGTTATGTGACCGAGCATCCGTGGGAAATCTCTCTCTCTCCCCTCCTCTCCATTTCTCCCTACAGAGTAGAACCCTAATAGAACCCAGGCCTGCAGGGTAGTAGAACCATAACAGAACACACACACACCATGTTTCGTCTCCTGTTTGGCCTCGCACCAAGACACTGCACAGCATCACAGAGTGCAACCTGTACTGTAAACAGGCTCAGCGCTGAGCAGCTAGTTCCTCTACAGGACTGTATGACACATCACCACACTTGGGAAACAAACACCACTGCTTCCTCCAGAGCAGCAGTTACATCTTCCTGCTCCATCAATCTTTCCTTCTCTCTCTCCCCCTCCGTTTCCCTCTCTGCTCCCTCCCTCCGTCCTTCTGGTTGGTGGGATCGTCTGTATGTTTGTCCAGTCTCACTGTTCAGAACGTGCGTCCCGTGTTGTTTAGTTCTGTGTTCCAAAGAGAGGAATCCCTCATTTCTCTCTCCCTCTTCCTCCCCCCCCCCCCCTCTCTCCCTCCTCTCCTCCCCTCTCTCTCCTCTTCCTCCCCCTCTCTCTCCCTCCTCCTCTCCCTCCCCCCTCTCTCCCTCCTCCTCTTCCTCCCCCCTCTCTCTCTCCCTCTTCCTCCCCCCTCTCTCTCTTCCTCCCCCCTCTCTCTCTCTCCCTCTTCCTCCCCCTCTCTCTCCCTCCTCCTCTCCCTCCCCCCTCTCTCCCTCCTCCTCTTCCTCCCCCCTCTCTCTCTCCCTCTTCCTCCCCCTCTCTCTCTCCCTCTTCCTCCCCCCCTCTCTTTCCCTCTTCCTCCCCCCTCTCTCTCTCTCCCTCTTCCTCCCCCCTCTCTCTCTCCCTCTTGTTCCTAACTCTCTGCGTTGTCGTCCTCCTCCCTCTCCTCCTCCTCCTCCTCCTCCTCCTCCTCCTCCTCCTCCTCCTCCTCCTCCTCCTCCCTGACACTAACCAGACAGTCATACCACCAGCCACCAGTTCTCTCACCTTTCACCTTTCCTCTCACCCACATCCTACTCCTTCTCCTCCCCTCCCTCCCTCCCCCCTCTCCCCTCTCTCCTCCCCCTGTCTGGGAGGAGAGGCAGGGGAAGGTCAAAGCGTCGGCCTGGAAGAGAACACAGTGTGAGAGTGGAGGCCTGTGAGAGGGGGAGGAGGGAGGAGGAGGAGGGAGGAGAGAGGAAGAGGAGGGAGGAGGAGAGGAAAGAAAGAGAAAACAGAGGGAAGTGCAAGCGATGATGTCAGCCAGGAAGAACGCCAGCCATGTGGGCGGAGCCGAGCCAAAACGAGAAACGGACAGAAGGAGAGGTAGGAGAGAGAGAGAGAGACAGACAGACAGAGATATACAGACAGAGATATACAGACAGAAAGAGAGAGAGACAGAGAGATGGAGAGACAGATAGAGATATACAGACAAAAGAGAGAGAGACGGAGAGAGTGACAGAGAGAGACAGAGATGGAGAGACAGACAGAGAGATATACAGACAGAAAGAGAGAGACGGAGAGAGATGGAGAGACAGACAGAGTGATATACAGACAGAAAGCGAGAGAAACAGAGAGACAGACAGAGAGAGAGAGACAGAGAGAGATGGAGAGAAACAGAGAGACAGACAGAGAGAGAGAAACAGAGACAGAGAGAGATGGAGAGAGACAGAGAGAGAGACAGAGAGAGACAGAGAGAGAGACAGACAGAGAGATATACAGACAGAAAGAGAGAGACGGAGAGAGATGGAGAGACAGACAGAGTGATATACAGACAGAAAGCGAGAGAAACAGAGAGACAGACAGAGAGAGAGAGAGACAGAGAGAGATGGAGAGAAACAGAGAGGACAGACAGAGAGAGAGAAACAGAGACAGATGGAGAGAGACAGAGAGAGAGACAGAGAGAGACAGAGAGAGAGACAGAGAGAGAGAGAGACAGAGACAGAGAGAGATGGAGAGAGATGGAGAGAGACAGAGAGAGAGAGAGACAGACAGGCAGAGTGACATGAGGGGAATCCCGGGTCTGGAGCAGTAGAGTCACATCCACATGCTATATTGACACGGGGGATTCCAAGACAAATACACACTATGGCATGTTACACACTCCCCTCTCTTTCCATCTCTCTCTCTCTCACACATCACTTTCCACAGCAGCAGCAGTTTGGTCGTACAGGCATTTCCTTAAGTGTCTACAGTCCTCCATTAGAGAGATTAAACCAGGACTGGCCAGCACTGCTCTGAACACACACACACCCACACACACACCCACACCCACACAGCTTGTACGTCAGCAAAGTGTTTAAATCCATGCAGAGGGGATCCCTGTGTGTGTGTGTGTGTGTGAGGAGGAGGCTGTAGGTGGCCCACACACACTCACTCAACACACACACTCACACACACACACTCCTGGGCCTGCTCCCTAGCCTCCAGGGCTAAGTCCTGGCTGGGCAGGGAGGGGGGGAGAGCAGAGTGAGAAAGGGGGGAGGGGATGGGTGGGGTCAGCCAACAGTGATTATTTACCTTGGTAATACACACACAAGCTGATAGTCTCTCCGCCCCCTCTCTCTCTCCTACACACACACACATATCTAGTTGAGTGTGCTTGTTTTTTCCAAGGTACTACCAGAGCCCGTCTACGGAGAGCCTGTCCACTCCCTATTAAGCCCCATTGTACCGAATTTGGTTGCAGTTCCACCAGAGTTCCACTGGGGGTGATCGCCGGCATGAGGCAAAGAGTGCAAAATGAACGGGAGTCTATGGAGCTAGACGGCTACATTTGTCTCTTTCGCCTGATTGTTGTTGAGAAATCTCAGATTTGATCGTAGTTTTTGCAAGTTCAACATGGATTATAGGTCGAAAGTTGAATGACAGATTTCTTACAGGGTGAGTCATTGTTGCCCATAACACGCTAGCATTCTGCTAATGAATGCTGATTGTATGACTTCATTGACATTTTAAAAGGCTTTTAGAAAATAAAAAAGCAACATTCCTCCGATAATACTTCGATTCCTTCGATAATATTTTGTATCGATTTATCGCCCAGTATCGCCTAATGCCTGATTTGATGTACTCTTCTGTAGGTGATATCCAGCTCTCCAAAGCACGCCACAGGAGCTCGTGCTAGCTACCAAGCAGTTAGCTAATACATCGCCAACTTTGTTTCCCC
>NC_090060.1:17592568-17593907 GCF_038355195.1 Osmerus mordax | reverse complement strand
TGTGTGTGTGTGTGTCCAGCCACCCCTCTGTTTCCCCTGCTGGCGCTGGGTGTTTGAGAAGTGTGAGTTGGCCACACCTGTTCCCCTCGCGACGTGTCCGGGTCTGTCCCACTCCCACCTCCCCGAATGACCAATCACAGCGACATCTCCGCCCTCTCCTCAGCCCCCACCTCGCCGGCATGACCAAATCACAGTGACGTCTGCTCCTCGACTCCTTCAACGATGACATCGCAGTCTTCGCCAAACAGGTGAGTGACAGCCTGAGGAGCCAATCACAGGGGAAAGGATTTAGCTTGGTCATTGTTTATGTAGTGTGATTGAATTGTAAAAACTTTATTTGATTGTCTCGTGTTCCAGATTCGCTCAGAAAAGCCCATATTTTCCACAAACCCTGACTGGATAACTTGGTAAGAGAGGATGCAGCTAAACACATGATGATTAATGTGTGTGCATGAGTCTCATGCACACACATACACACACACACAGTCTTTCACACACACATGCACATGCATACAATCACACACATACTCTCACACACACATTCTCTCTCACACACTCTCACACACCAAACACACATACTCAAAAACACAGTGCTGTACTGACGTTCTGCTGCCTCTCTCTGATTCCTCTCCTAGATGATCCAGGGCCATCCAGGGTTCTCCGATTCCACCTGCTGGGAACTGGAGAAGGTGTGGAAACGTTCTCCCCCCCCCCCCCCCTCTCTCTCTCCTCTCTCTCTCTCTCTCTCTCTCTCTCTCTCTCTCTCTCTCTCTCTCTCTCTCTCTCTCTCTCTCTCTCTCTCTCTCTCTCTCTCCCTCCTCTCTCTCTTCTCTCTCTCTCTCTCTCTCTCTCTCCTCTCTCTCTGTCTCTCTCCCTCTCTCCCCTCTCTCCTCCCCCCCCCTCTCTCTCTCTCCCCCCCCCTCTCTCTCTCCCCCCCCCCTCTCTCTCTCTCCCCCCCCCCCTCTCTCTCCCCCCCCCCCTCTCTCTCTCTTGTTGTGTTAGTTGTGTTAAAGCTCTCCTGTGTCCCAGGTGCACGACCTGTGTGATAACTTCTGCCATCGCTACATCACCTGCCTGAAGGGAAAGATGCCCACAGACCTGGTCACTGGACGACCGCGAGGGCGGGGCCAAGTCCTGACATGGAGGATTTCACTGGCTCCTGCACCAGTCTGTCAGAACAGGTGGGTAGAAAACAGCAACCTTATTGGCTGGTTCAGAAAGGGTTGAACAGGGATCATTTCAACGGGAATATTTGTTGATTTTTCTATCCGTCCCCCCATCTTTCTTAACCCCCCCCCCTCCCCCCCCTGACCCCCGTAGAATGCGTCATGGTTACGGG
>NC_090060.1:17535068-17585068 GCF_038355195.1 Osmerus mordax | reverse complement strand
TATGTGATGGTGTGTGTGTTTACGTGTGTGTGTGTGTTAATGTGTATGTGATGGTGTGTGTGTTTGCATGTGTGTGTGTTAATGTGTGTGTGTGATGGTGTGTGTGTTAATGTGTGTGTGGAGGAGGGACTAAGAACATCATTATCATTCAATTACACACCTGTCAGAGTGCACACAAGGGAGTGAGAAGAAGACAGGGGGAGGGAGGGAGGGAGAGGGGGAGGGAGAGAGGGGGGGAGAGGGAGGGGGGAGGAGAGGGGGAGGGAGGGGGAGGAGGGAGGGGGGGAGAAGAGGGAGAGAGGGGGAGGGAGGGGAGGGAGGGAGAGAGGGGGGGTTGAGGGAGAGGGGGGGGGAGGGAGGGAGGGAGGGAGGGGGTGGAGGGAGGGGGAGGGGGGAGAGAGGGGGGAGGGGAGTTGGGGAGTGGGAGCGAGGGGGGAGGGAGGGAGGAGGGAGGGAAGTGAAAGTGAAAGAAAGACATATGGAGGGCGACTGACTGACTGACTGACTGACTGACTGACTGACTGACTGACTGACTGACTGACTGACAGGCAGGCAGGCAGGCAGGCAGGCAGGCAGACAGGCAGAAGACAGGGGATGTGTAGAGTTCAGTCCTGATGCCCAGTTTGAGTCTGTCTTGTATATGATGATTTGTGCATGTGTGTGATGATGAGTGTGTATGTGTTTATGAGTGTGTGTGTGTGTGTGTGCGTGTGTGTCTATGAGTGTGTGTGTGTGTTCTACAGTAAACAGGGAGGCTCTACTGCCTCTGTCTCTATGTTTAGCTACAGAGCCTCTAATGCCTCAGGCCACCACCATCTGTCCTCACACACACATCATCACACACACACACACACACACACACACACACACACACACACATCATCACACACACACACACATCATCACACACACATCATCACACACACCCTCACACACACACACACACCCTCACACACACACACACACACACACATCATCACACACACACACACACACACATCATCACACATCATCATCACACATACACATTCACACACAAATACGAGCAGACACACATGTACAAACACACTCTCAAACACACACACTGCAGTCACAGACGTCATATATCTAATTCATGGCCAGACGAACTGAATAAAGCATCCCACTGTGGGGATGATGATGTGTGTGTGTGTGATGATGTGTGTGTGTGTGTGATGATGTGTGTGTGTGATGATGTGTGTGTGTGTGATGATGTGTGTGTGTGTGATGATGTGTGTGATGATGTGTGTGTGTGTGATGATGTGTGTGTGTGTGACTGCATAGTAATATATCACGTGTGAAAAGCGTGTGATCATTTGTGTGTAGAGTGTGTGTTGTACAGAAGGCAGGGTGTGTGTGTGTGTGTGTGTGATGATGTGTGTGTGTGTGTGTATCCTAGCCAATGTTCCCGCAGAATGAGAATTCCTAGAAGACCACAGGGTAACATGCTCAGGGCAGGTAGACCACAGGGTAACATGCTCAGGGCAGGTAGACCACAGGGGTGACATGCTCAGGGCAGGTAGACCACAGGGTAACATGCTCAGGGCAGGTAGACCACAGGGTGACATGCTCAGGGGCAGGTAGACCACAGGGTGACATGCTCAGGGCAGGTAGACCACAGGGTAACATGCTCAGGGCAGGTAGGTGACTTCTACGGTGAGCTAGGTTAGAGAGGTGCGTTACTGGGCTCTTTTCTCTGGCTTCGCTCTCAGTTCCCTTATTCCTTTGTCGTGGTTGTTGATAAGATAAATAACATGATATACCCTGTCCAGTGTTCCTCTTCATCCTTCCTCTTCTTACTCAGAGCTGGTGTTAAAAGGGTCACACACACACACACACCAGTGGAGTATGTAACACGGTGAGGACACCAATGATGGCCGACACAGAATTTTGGTGCGAAACTGTTGCCATGGACATGGACTGCATCGTCCACGAGTTCCATCTGTGTTTCTAAAATCCAGCTCCTGGTTCTGGACCGTGCGTCGCCAGGGTGCGTCGTCAGGCTGCGTCGCTAGGGTGCGTCATCAGGGTGTATCGCCAGGGTGCGTCGCTAGGGTGCGTCGTCAGGGTGCGTCGCCAGGGTGCGTCGCCCAGGGTGCGTCGTCAGGGTGCGTCGTTAGGGTGGAGTTCAGAACATGTGAGTGTTCCGTCTGCTTCCCCCCTGGCCTCCTCTCCTGCCCAGAGTGCTGCAGCCTGAGAGGGGGGACCAGATGTTAGCTAGACCCGCTGGGCTCTGCACTGCTTCTTGGTGAAGATCGAAATGCAGGCAGAATGCCAGATGTCTCATTAGGCAAATTTGATTGGGTGGGCCATTTAGAATTCTGAATGAGGTGGTTCCATATGTATGTAGGTTTGTGTGCTTTTCAATTTGCATATGAGGCACCTGGTAAGTATTTGCATGTGAATGTATGTATATGAATACATTATAGTGTGCCCTTCTATGTGTGTTAATGTGAGTGTGTGTGTGTGTGCGCATCCATGTGTGTGTACAGTTTAATAGGACCTCTCTCGCTCTCTCATATTACAGTAAAATAGCTTCATATTTAGGTGTTGTACAAACAGACGTCCAGCTGGTATGTTCTGGTATGTTCTGTACGCTCACACTACCCAGATGGTCCGCCCGTGTCCTGGCTACAGTAAGACAACACAGAGCTAACAATCGCAGCAGTTGTGTTCAGTTAACTTTAATACTTCATCCATGAATCATGGCTTTTTCAGAAAATCTAGGGATATTACAGAACAGAACTCTTTGCAATGTCACGAGAAAGATTAGGTCTTCAAATTACAAATGTATATATTTTTTATTTTGTGTGGAACACGTCTGGTGAGAATACATGTATGCGCTGGTCTGACAGAACTCATGAAGAAGAACTCCACTCATAAAGAAGAACTCCACTCATGAAGAAGAACTCCACTCATAAAGAAGAACTCCACTCATGAAGAAGAACTCCACTCATGAAGAACTCCACTCAATTCAAACCAGCCACAGTGACACAAACCAAGGAGAGAAGCTGCCATCTAGTGGTCAGTGGAGAAAACACACCCTCAGCCTCTGGCTGGAACAAGATTGCTGGTACATGATTGGCTGGAACAGGATTGCTGGTACATGATTGGCTGGAACAGGATTTCTGGTACATGATTGGCTGGAAAGTAGAGGGCCACTTCGAAATATCAAACTGGTATTCCACTGGCACTGAGTTTTGCAGTGTAGAACTATAGTTTTGTGAAAGACCCCGTGATGTCGTCTTTCACAAAAAAAGAAAATAAGATTTCTTCTGGACATTTTCAAGTAGCGATGCCTACGATCTGACCTGAGGACAGTTCTGTTTTATTCGACTTCCTGTGTAACCCTTCTCACCACCCTGTGCAGCGGTGTGTGTGTCTGTCCGGGTGTGACAGCGTGTGTCAGCGTGTGTGTCCTTGGAGATTCGACCAGCGACGGCTCACCTTGATCCCCCTGTTCTCTGACCTGCCCCCCCCCGACCCCCCTGCCCTCGCTCACGGCCCCCGCCCACAACACAACCCCCTTCTCGGTCTCTGGCTCGTCTGGACCCCCTTCCAAGGCCCACTGACCGTGCCCCTCCACCCCCTCCACCCCAGACTCTTTCTCCATAGGCTGTCTGTGCCCTTCCTCATCCAATGCCGTCTCAGTCGGAGGCGGAGCCTGTGTGTCCATACCCCCTGATCCCGATTGGTCCTCAGCTCCAAGCACCTCCTCCCTCAGGGGTGACAGGTCAGAGACAGCCTGCAGTGACTCCTCCTCGCCTCTAGAGGCCACTTCCTCTAAGGAGTCCACGCCTCCTTCTCCCTCCCCCTCCCTTCCTGTGGGCGCGGTCTCTGAGTTGGCCCCGCCCCTCCCCAGCCTGCCCCGACCTGCGAATGGTCCGCCGGCTCTTCCTGAGACGTGATTGGCTGCAGTGCAGTGTGCGCCTGCGATGCCATTGGTTGATGGACTGCTGTGCCTCGGCGCTGAGCTGGCGGACAGCCATCGTGGGCGGAAGCTGCTGATGTAGAAGAGCGACGCGTAGAGCGTCGTGAGGTAGTAACCCCTGGAGACAGAGACAGGGCTGTCGTTACACATGTGTGTGTGTGTATATGTGTGTGTGTGTGTGTGTGTGTATGTGTGTGTGTGTGTGTGTATGTGTGTGTGTGTATGTGTGTGTATATGTGTGTGTGTGTGTGTGTGTATGTGTGTGTGTGTATGTGTATGTGTGTATGTGTGTGTGTGTATATGTGTGTGTTTATGTGTGTGTGTGTATGTGTGTATGTGTGTATGTGTGTGTGTGTGTGTGTGTGTGTGTGTGTGTATGTGTATGTGTATGTGTGTGTGTGTGTGTGTGTGTGTGTGTTGTGTGTGCCCCTCCTCACCCTCTCCCTGCAGCTGAATAGGGTCAAGAAGCTCCATCATGTAGTCTGTGTCCAGCTGCAGGGTGATGACATCACTCCTCAGCACCACCCATGTCAGACACGGCAGGAAGTCATCGGCCCCAAACACCACCCCTGCAGGCGGAGACAGGAAGTACAGGTGAGCATCGCGGGACACGAGAGGAGGGGAGGGGAGGGGAGGGGAGGGGAGAAGAGAGGAGAGGAGAGGAGGGGGAGGAGGACAGAGGAGGGGAGGAGGGGAGAGGGAGGAGAGGAGAGGAGAGGAGAGGGGAGGAGGGGAGAGGAGGAGAGGAGAGGAGAGGGAGGAGGGGAGAGGGGAGGAGGGGAGAGGAGGGGAGGAGAGGAGAGGAGGAGGGGGAGGGGAGAGGGGAGGAGGGGACAGGAGAGGGGAGGGGAGAGGAGGGAGGAGGACAGAGGAGAGGAGGAGGGGAGAGAGGAGGAGGAACAGAGGGGAGGGGAGGAGGACAGAGGAGGGGAGGAGAGGAGGAGAGGAGGAGGACAGAGGGGAGGGGAGGAGGACAGAGGAGAGGAGGAGGGGGAGGAGAGGGAGTTAAAGAGTCCCTCTGCTCACCTGGGCTGGCGTTGGCGTTTCATGTTGCTGTAGATGGTCTTGCAGACCTTCAGGAGCCAGCGGACCTTCTTGCTGGGGAGTAGGCTGCGTGCATGGAGGCCCAGCGCTGCAGGATCTTCTCTAGGGTGGGGGTGTCGGGGGAGGCCGCCCCCGCTGCCCCCTCCAGCTCCTCCACACCCCGGCCCCGCAGGACCCCCTGGTTGTCGTGGAGACGCACCAGGCTGCCGTCCTGGGAGGCGAGAGTCCTGGAGGCAGGAGTAGAGGTGGGAGCAGACCGCTTCAGCGCACCTTGTGGAGGGCGATCTCCACCATGACGTCTGGAGGAGGGAGGGGGGAGGAGGGAGGGGGGAGGAGGGGGGAGGAGGGGGGAGAGGAGGGGGGAGGAGGGGGGAGAGGAGGGGGGAGGAGGGGGGGGAGGAGGGAGAGGAGGGGGGGTTGGTGCGAAGACTCCGTGATCATCAGTTTTACATTCATACATCTGAGAATGTGAGGAGAGACTCACCTGTCTAATATGCATACACACACCAGGAGAGACTCACCTGTCTAATATGCATACACACACCAGAGAGACTCACCTGTCTAATATGCATACACACACCAGGAGAGACTCACCTGTCTAATATGCATACACACACCAGGAGAGGACTCACCTGTCTAATATGCATACACACACCAGGAGAGACTCACCTGTCTAATATGCATACACACACCAGGAGAGACTCACCTGTCTCTGAGTCAGGTGTGTCCGTCATGCTGTCCAGCAGAGCGATCATCTCCTGATAGTCGAACAGCATCTCTCTCAGCGCCGTGAGGGAGGCGCGCACTTCCTGTAAAAGCTCCACCCCCCGTGACCCCGGGCCATGACCATCCCCCTCTGGGTCTGCTCCACGAATCCCCTCACAAGCCTCGGTGAAAGCTCCGCCCCTCCTCTCGCTCAGCTCCTGCACCCGATTGGTTATTCTCGTCTGCTGGCACACCAGCCCACCAATGGCCTGGCCCACGGCCGAGAGGCGGTTCTTCACCTTGTTGGCCAGTCGATGTGCGGAAGGGTGGTAGTGGGCGGGGGCTTGAGACGGCATCTGGCTCCTCTCCAAGCTGCTGATTGACAGGGAGTCAGGCCCCGCGGAGGGGGGGTGGAGCAGGGAGGGGAACCAGGAGCCCTCCTCGACCCAGGACGCCCCTGTGAGGGGACTGAGGGGCCGGGCTGCTGAGGGGCCGGGGCTCGGGGGCCCGGGCGGGGGGGCCCAGGGGCCTCGGGGTTGGGGTGGCTGTCCGCCCTCCTCAGAGGGATGGAGGGGGAAGTCCCGGCTGGCCCTCCTGAGAACCACCTCCTTGGGGAGAGGGGAGGGGGGCTGGGTGGGCTGGGGGGAGTCGGAGGACTGGGGGGAGAGGGGGGACGGGGAGACTGGGTGAGATTGGGGGGCTGGGGCGTTTGGGGAGACTGGGTGAGATTGGGGGGCTGGGGGGTTTTGGGGAGACTGGTGAGATTGGGGGGCTGGGGGGACTGGGCAGAGTCGAAGGAAAGGTTCTGGTGGACTCTGGACAGGGATGAAACAGAATTGGGACAGAATTGTATTTTAGTGATCTTCTATACATCATTTATTGGTTCGTTTTCCGGGACACACACACACACATACCCGTGACATCGAAGCCGACACTGCAGCAGTCCTGGTCCAATGAGATGGTTCGCTTGGGGATAAGCCCCGCCCCCCCCCCAGGGCCGCGTGGTGCTCAGGCGTCTCTCTCTGATGAGGCGGGCCGGACGCTGGACGCTGATTGGCTGCTGGGTCAGCCAGTCATCTCCGTGCTCCTGCAGGTAGAGGGGGTTGATGACAAACAGCGCCCCATTGGCTGACGTTACCTGACAGAGACAGGAAACATTCAGGGGTTAGGATTCGATTATTTTATCTTCTGTCTAAAACGACATGTAGATGTAGAGATGTTAAATGTAAACATTCTAAATGCAGGAACAACAGCAGATGATCACGGATCGTAAGTGCACTGTTCGGTTCTGAAGGTATTTTGGTGGTTAAAGTTGAGGAACGGTTTGTATTTTACCAGGAAGAGTGCCAACAATTAACATCTAAGTTCCACAATTAACATTTCAGTTCCCCACGCAGTTTAAAAAGAACAATATCTTAACTACTGTGCAACAGGAGCATCTCCAGGTGGGAGTCAGCCCAGCTGACTTGAAGCTGAGAATGCCATTGGCTGCTTCAAGTCAGCCGGGCTGCAGGCGGCTGTCGGCGCCGCCGGCGCTGCATGAAGTCGAACGTGCCTATTGACACATGAGAGCATGTGACCCAGACCAGCTGATCAGGAGAGCATGTGACCCAGACCAGCTGATCAGGAGAAGCGGTCGGCTTCCATGTTTACCTGTATGGAGCACATGACCTTTCCAGAGTCCCTTTGGGTCATGTGACCAGGCTGGAGGTCAGGGGTCGGGCACAGCCAGGATCCTACAGGCACAAAGACACAAGCATCGATGAGAGGAGGACTGAGGGACAGGAAGGTTCAGGTTAGGAGGGAGAGAGAGAGGGGGAGGGGAGAGAGAGAGAGAGAGAGAGAGAGAGAGAGAGAGAGAGAGAGAGGGAGATAGAGAGAGAGAGAGAGAGAGAGAGAGGGAGATAGAGAGAGAGAGAGAGAGAGAGAGAGAGAGAGAGAGAGATAGAGAGAGAGAGAGAAGAGAGAGAGAGAGAGGAGAGAGAGAGAGAGAGAGAGAGAGAGAGAGAGAGAAGGGGAGAGATAGACAGGGAGAGAGAGAGGGGAGAGGGTGAGGGGTAGAGAGAGGGAGACAGGGAGAGAGACAGGGAGAGAGAGACAGGGAAAGAGAGACAGGGAGAGAGAGAGGGAGAGGGTGAGGGGGAGAGGGAGGGAGAGACTTACTGGGTCCCAGCTGGGATAGAAGAGTCGGAGGCTGTTCTCTCAGACTGTGGACCCAGAGAGGAATGGACAGACAGACAGGCAACACATCCCTGAGAAAGGGGAGAGAGACAGGTGGGGGATAGAGAGGGAGAGAGGTGCAGAGAGAGGGGGTGAGAGAGAGGTGGCGAGGGAGGAAAAGAGAGGTGGGGGAGAGAGAGAGGGGGAGAGAGAGAGGTGGGGGAGAAAGAGGGAGAGAGGTGGAGAGAGAGAGGGGGGAGAGAGAGAGGTCGGGGAGAGAGAGGGAGAGAGGTGGAGAGAGAGAGGGGGGAGAGAGAGAGGTGGGGGGGAGAGAGAGGGAGAGAGGTGGAGATGGTTTAGCAGATGTAACATACTACCCTTAATCTGTATGTGAGAAGTTTAGAGGGTTAGGGTTGTGACCCCATGTTAGGGTCGTGACCCCATGTTAGGGTCCAGACTCACCTGCTCAGAGAGTAGAAGTAGACCAGCTCTGAGAGGTCAGAGAAAACTAGACTGGACTGGGTCAGCTGATAGACTGGAAGATAGAAAGAGAGTGTGAGTTTGTGTGTGTGTGAGTGTGTGTGTGTGTGCGAGTGTGGTTGGGAGAGAGTGAGAGAGACACAGCGAGAGATAAAGGGAGAGAGAGACTGTCGTTCATTATGTTGTTTTTGAATGGTGTTGTTGATGTATGGTTGTCTGTTATTGTGCGTCTTGCTTTGGCAATACGGTTGAAATGACTGTCATGCTAATAAAGCTGAATTGAATTGAATTGAGAGAGAGACAGAGAGAGAGAGAGACAGAGAGAGAGAGAGACAGAGAGAGAGAGACATAGAGAGAGAGAGAGAGAGAGAGAGAGAGAGAGAGAGAGAGAGAGAGAGAGAGAGAAGGGGAGAGATAGACAGGAAGAGAGAGAGAGGGAGAGGGTGAGGGGTAGAGAGAGGGAGACAGGGAGAGAGAGACAGAGACAGAGAGAGAGAGATACAGGAACAGAGTTCGAGGAAGAAGGAAGACATCAGAACTTGTTTCACAGGAAACAAAAACAAAATGTCCTGATTGTGACGGATGGTATGCTGGTATGATGGTATGATGGTATGCTAGACAAGAACACGTGTTTCCTGTCTTCATGAATAGGTCACAGCCAGTTTAAACATCACAAAGTTTACCACATCGACTGAAAGCAGAGTAAATTCAGTCATATTTTTAACAGTTCTGCTTCTGTTTCAAGTCGCTGTCAATTTATGGTAAATGTCCTTGAGACAGAGAAAATGTGTCTGTGTGTGTGTCTGTGTGTCTGTGCATGTGTGTGTGTGCATAGGTGTCTGTTCTTGAGTATTTGCATGTATGTATGTATGTCTGTATGTGTGCATGTCTGTGTTTCTGTGTGGGTCTGGGTGTGTGCACATGTGTATAAGTGTGTGTGCGTGTCTATGCGTGTGTGTATGTATATGACTGTATGTGTCTGTGCGTGTATATCTGTGTATACATATGTGTGTGTGTGTGTGAGTGTGTGAGTGAGTGTGTGTCTGTACGTGTGTATCTGCGTGTGTGAATGTGCATGTGTGTGTGTGTGTGTGTAGCTGTATATGTGTATCTGAATGTGTGTGTGTGTATATCTGTATGTGTGTGTGTATCTGTATGTGTGTATGTGTGTGTGTGTGTGTGTGTATCTGTATGTTTGTGTGTGTATCTGTATGTGTGTGTGTGTGTGTGTAGCTTACCTGTCCCAGGGTGCTCGACAGGGAACTCTGAGACGTCTCCTCCTGAAGACACACACAGAAGAAGAGGACTGGAGGAGGAGTCTGTCACAACTAGGAAACTCTGGAGAGAGAGAGAGAGGGAGGAGGAAGAGAGAGAGAGAGAGGGAGGAGGAGGAGAGGGAGGGGGTAGGGAGGGAAGGAGGGGGGGAGGGAGGGGGAGATAGGGAGGGGAGGGGGGGGGGGGGAAGAAGATGTTAGCTAGCAGTATTTGAGGTTTCTTGAAACAGTGAGCTAGCAGAATGGTCAATGGTCACAAGGAGAGGAGAAAAGGAGAGGAGAGATTCAGAGAAGAGGTAGAGAGGAAAGGAGTGGTGGAGGGGACAGGAGAGGAGAGATAGAGGGGAAGAGAGGAGGCGAGGAGGAGAGGAGGCAAGGTGGAGAAGAGGCAAGGAGGAGAGGAGGCGAGGTGGAGAGGAGGCGAGGTGGAGAGGAGGCAAGGAGGAGAGAAGGGGCAAGAGAGAGGTGGGTGGAGTCTGACTCATCAGGAGAACCGAGTGCTGAGATGACCTGGTGTTCTGTCTGATGCAGAGCAACATGCAGGGAGGCAGAGAGAGAGAGAGAGAGACATGAGAGGAGAAAGAGAGAGGAAGAGAGAAGAAGAGAGAAAGAGAGAGAGAATATAGAGAAGACAGAGAAAGAATAGACCTGCAGAAATGTACATTAAAAAAAACACACCAAAAAAAGGTGATGCACAGCCACACACACAGGACATGTGTGCACACACACACACACAGTGTACGTGCACACATACACACAAGCGGACTTGGGGCACACAGGAAGTGGTTTAGAGTCGCAGCATATTTAAAAACGTCACATAGAGAAACACACACAAAGCCTAAACTTTACTGACTGCGTCAACTCAAACCTCCTGCTCTCTTACGATTCCTCACGCCACCATCCACTCCAGACATAACTCACATACATTTTCGTCGCAGTTCCTGATCCCAGGAACTGCGACACCAGAACCTTGCTGATTCTGTTGCTGCCTTTTAAACTTCCCCTTAACATACCTTCCCACGTAGCCAGGTAGCTAGTTCTCACTCGTGGCTGAAAGGAGCGCCTCTTTACCTCTCACGTCGCTCTCCAGATCTTTCCCGCTCCCTCACTGACTCTGGTCAGCAGCGAACAGCAACGTTGGTCGCCACTTTCACCGTCAGTCTCTCTCTCTCTCTCTCTCTCTCTCTCTCTCTCTCTCATGCACATACACGGACAGTGTAACACAATAGTGTCTGTGTCTGTTTGACTTCTGCATTTCCACTTAATGTGATGCTGGTGTGTTGGATTAGAGGAGAAAAGGGAACTTGCAGGAACATTTCAGTTGAATACAGTTCTTCTAGGTCTGTGTGACAGACAGGCAGACAGGCAGGGAGACAGACAGACAGACAGACAGACAGACAGACAGACAGGCAGGCAGGCAGACAGGCAGACAGGCAGACAGACAGACATCCTCACCCCTGCAGGGCGACCCCAGAGAGCAGAGAGGACTCCCTCCCTATCCCAGGGTGCACCAGGAGACCAGGCCTCCCGGCACAGAGTCAGGTTCTCCAGCAGGGACGAGGGTCTTCTCCTCCGGCACGCTGCTCCTCCTCTTCCTCCTCCTCCTCTCCCTGGTCCTCCTCCTC
Organism: Osmerus mordax; assembly: GCF_038355195.1. Lineage (NCBI taxonomy): Eukaryota > Metazoa > Chordata > Actinopteri > Osmeriformes > Osmeridae > Osmerus > Osmerus mordax. Next base: position 17,573,831 of record NC_090060.1, on the reverse strand, counting down.
CTCTCCCTCCTCCAGTCCCATCACCGTGGGGTGCTCTAACAGCCTCCAGACACCTGTGAGGTCAGAGGTAAGAGATGAACAGTCTGCATGTGTAACTGGGGTAGACAGTGGACACACAATACGCTCTAGTACAGAAGGATGATTTACAGGGTGCGTTCTAGATCCATGGGTAACAACACAAGACAAGCATGGTCTGTAGAATTCCAGGTAGAACGATGTTCTAGCTGTGTAAGGTCTTAGGTGTGGAACCTCACAGATACCGATCGATCTATGATCACTTTTTAGAGGCATCTTCTATCAAACAGTGGCACCCTTTCTACCAGAGTGTGTATGTATGTAGACGTGAAGCTTGGTAAGTACGGTATAAAACACAGATTTCTGTAATGATGCATCTGGAGAAACCAACCTGCTCTGCTCCTCCTTACTCTGTCCTCCAACTCCTCTCATCCTGAGACTGCTGAAAGATGATTCATAATACAGTAGCCGACGTCATTCTATAAACGACTAGCGTGAGAAAACGTAAGGAGAAAAAAAGGCTCTTGATAAGTAAATACAGACTCCGTGGAGACACGTCGACAAAAGAAAAACGGAGGAAACAGAACAATAAATAATTATATCAACGCTAAATAAAATGGACGCTGTCACTTCTGGTGACTGGGGTGGTCTCTGGGATGCCACAGGTTTGCCCCTTCATCTGCAAGTGCATCACTGGCCGTTTCATGATGTCATTTCCTGTCACTTGCTCGCATGCTTCTCTCTCCTCATCCTCAAACTGGAGAAGAAGAATCTAGAGTTTATACTCCCCCAGCAGCATAGTTCCTCTATTTGCCCGGGAAAAAAGATTTGAGAATCCTAAAGGGCATGCCTGTCTTTGCACAGACACAAAATCTATCTCCGATCTCTGCTCGCTCTCTCTTCTCTAGTCAGACCTTCCCACCCCCTACACACTTACTTGTGGTTAGCTCTGCACACACACACACACCGAACACAAAGAACAGTTTGATCTGATACGTCTACTGGAGAGAGAGTGAGAGTCGAGATAAAAAAGAATGAAAGAAGAAACAGACAGTTTCATCAGAGGAAGACTGAACCCAACGAAAGACTGAAAATGAAGTCATGTCTGCAGAGTGAAACATAAGAGTTCATGTGTCTGTGAGATTGCTGATAGAACCAAACAATGAGACTGGCACAGTTCACTCTGATGGGAGATGCAGGAACAGGCAACATGCTCGTCTGAACTGCAATGTCTGTCAGTCTGTCTTCATGCATCATGGCTGTATGTCAGTCTGTCTTCATTCATCATGGCTGCATGTCAGTCTGTCTTCATGTGTCATGGCTGCATGTCAGTCTGTCCTCATGCATCATGGCTGCAAATGGTTGTCTGGTTGAACACCAGGGTCATGTAGTTGTAACCTTCGAGAAATGTCTGGCACAAGAATGCTCTTTGGGATTAATCAGTCTGATCTGATCTTGTGTAAGTAGGGGAGATGCACACAAGTGACAGATTTCAAGAAGTCATTCTTCAGTTTATTTAGTGTTGTTTGGAAGTTGGGTCACACTGTTATCTAATTGAATTGGTCAAGAGGAAAGTGCAGAAACTGTCCTTAACACATTTCCTCTTGTTGTTGCATCACATCCTGTTTCAAAACATTACAACTTCTATGCTAGTATTGACATGACAGAAAGACAGCAAAACAGATTTTCTTATATTATCATATATATTAAAGAATGTTTTAAGAATTATTTGATTGAAACAATGTATATAAAGAAATTATAAGCAGAAAAAAATATAATTATTACAGGTCAGTTTATCATTAAAAAGGTTCTATGGTCGAATGTTTGCAGATTTAAAAACAAATGTGGCACCTCTTCAGAGGGCCAATCACAGACATCCCACCCTGTAAGAACTAATTTCAGAGAGCCAATCACAGACATCCCACCCTGTGTGGTTCTGACCTATAGGCAGGGCTCCAGGACTCTCCTGAGGTGTTGATGACATCACTCTACTACCAGGGGGCAGCAGTACACTAAACTGAACGGATGGATGAAAGAGAAAGGAAGGTCGACCCTAAATCCCGCCCACGGAGAAAACTGATTGGTCTACTCAGCACAGACAGACCAATCAGGATGCTCTCTCTCTCTCTCTCTCTCTCTCACTCGCCGTCTAGGTCTCTCCCTCGTCCTCTCTCTGTGAACATGATGGGGTTGTGTGATGTGATGTAGCGTGGGGCGTCAGGAAGCTGCCAGCAACATGCAGGAGGCCTGGAGCCTGGGGCCTGAGGAAACTGTTTATGTGCTGATCAAATCAACAGAACATTCCAGAACGTTAACAAACGTTACCGACGTCAACACACAGCCGTGTGTGACTGCGGCGGCTCACGCTGCAGAGCTGGTCCTGGTCTGGAGGAACCCTGAAGCTGCAGGTACAGAACGTGTTCTTGGGTTTGGTCTCGCTGCCAGAGGACGCCTGCTCCTGCGCTTCCTGTTTGAGGAGCTCCTCACACGCTCTCCCACCAGCCCCAGACTCACAGCACAAGACAGGTGTGAGGTCACACAGGTGGCCTCCTACTGTAAGGTGAGGAAGGTGTGTACCAGCCCACTCTGGGGGGGCGTCACAGTAGATCAGGGCAGAGATAGACAGGAAGGAGGATGTGAAACACAGGGTCACGTTAGAACACAAACAACACGGTTGAGGGAGAGTGTATTGAGACAGTCACAGTCCTGTCCTGGCTTGCCATTGGTTGCTGTTAGAGGAGCGAAGCATCTCATTGGTTACTCTGCCTTGTCAGTGTTCTTTGTGTCAGCCTTGGCTGCGGTTTCTACGCTCTGATTGGCTTGCTCTTTCTTATCCTGGCTGTCAATGCGGGCATGCTCCTTCTTCACCAACTCCTGAAGCTCCTCCTAGAGAGAGAGAGAGAGAGAGAGCGAGAGAGAGCGAGAGAGAGAGAGACAGAGAGAGAGCGAGAGAGACAGAGAGAGAGAGAGAGAGAGAGAGAGCGAGAGAGCGAGAGAGCGAGAGAGCGAGAGAGACAGAGAGAGAGCGAGAGAGAGAGAGAGAGAGCGAGAGACAGAGAGAGAGCGAGAGAGACAGAGAGAGAGAGAGAGAGAGAGAGAGAGCGAGAGAGCGAGAGAGCGAGAGAGCGAGAGAGCGAGAGAGACAGAGAGAGACAGAGAGAGAGCGAGAGAGACAGAGAGAGAGCGAGAGAGACAGAGAGAGAGCGAGAGAGAGAGTCAGGTTGGCAGGAACAGGAAACATCATACATGAAACCGTGGAAACAAGGGAACATGACTGAAGCCTACCTTCCATCCCAGAAAGTCTGCCAGAGCCAGACAGCCATCATCACAGGTGCTGATATGAGCTACATCCCTGAGAGACAGAGACAGAGAGACAGAGAGAGAGAGAGAGTGGGAGACAGAGAGACAGAGAGAGAGAGTGGGAGACAGAGAGACAGAGAGAGAGAGTGGGAGACAGAGAGACAGAGAGAGAGAAAACGAAAGAGAGATCGAGTGAGAAGCAGAGAGATGCCAGAGAGTGACTAATGTCATTAGTCACTCTCATTTTGATGTGTATGGATGTGACCTCTTTCCTCATTAATACCAGCACAGCAGCACAGCAACACAGCAGCACAGCCACACAGCAGCACAGCCACACAGCAGCACAGCCACACAGCAGCACAGCCACACAGCAGCACAGCAACACAGCAGCACAGCAGCACAGCCACACAGCAGCACAGCCACACAGCAGCACAGCCACACAGCAGCACAGCAGCACAGCAACACAGCAGCACAGCAGCACAGCAGCACAGCAGCACAGCAACACAGCAGCACAGCAACACAGCAGCACAGCCACACAGCAGCACAGCAGCACAGCAGCACAGCAGCACAGCAACACAGCAGCACAGCAGCACAGCAACACAGCAACACAGCAGCACAGCAGCACAGCCACACAGCCACACAGCCACACAGCCACACAGCCACACAGCCACACAGCCACATAGCAGCACAGCCACACAGCAGCACAGCAACACAGCAGCACAGCCACACAGCAACACAGCAACACAGCAGCACAGCAACACAGCCACACAGCAGCACAGTGAGAGGGGAGTCACCTGTAGGCCTTGTCTGAGTCGAAGTCCATCCCTCCTCCAAACCCCAGCATCCCCATCATAGTGTCAGACTGCAGACACACAGAGACACACAATTGATATATTTGATATATTTCTGAAAGTGGAGGATAGGTAAGGCTCAGGGGAGCAGGGTGCATAAGACACCAGATCCTACCTCTCCAGTCTTCTCCATGTTGATGAGAAGTCTTGGGCAGCTTTTTGGAACCCTGCACCCATGCAAACCATGCACACACACACACACACACACACGCAGGATGTGGTTTTGATGAGCAGATGGCTAGCTAGGAAATAGATTTCTTAGAAATGACAAGTTAGACACACAGTTACACAGTCATCCAACCAACCAGCCAGTCATCCAACCAGCCAGTCATCCAACCAGCCAGTCATCCAACCAGCCAGTCATCCAACCAGCCAGCCATCCAGCAGACAGGCCCTCCCCTCCAGCACCTGCTAACGAGGGAGGCGAAGGGCTGGACTTGCAGAGACGTTCCCATGACGATGAGGAGGTCACACCGAGGGAAGTCCTACCAGGAGAGAGAGAGGAGGAGAGGAGAGGGAGGGAGGGTTTTTAGGCCACCCAAACATAAATACACATCGACACACAGACAAAAAGAACTCTTCTCACCATCTTCATGGAGGTGAAGAATCTTGCAGGAAGATTCTCTCCAAAGAAGACGATGTCTAGACAGAGGGAGCAGGCAGGGGAGAGCAGGGAGGGTGAGAGAGTGCTGGAGAGAACATGCTTGATATTACCCCTCAGCAGGTACAGCAGACAGGGTGACTCACCTGGCTTCACCAGACCACTGCACTTGTCACACTTAGGAATCTCATCTGAGAAGATTTTTTCTGCAGAACGGTGGTGGGGGTTTATTAGACATTCAAGTAAATGTACAGAGAATTCAAAACGCACGTGCGCGCGCACGCACACACACACACACATATGCAGGCACACATACACACACACATATGCAGGCACACACACACACACACACACACACACACATGCAGGCACACATACACACACACACACACACATATGCAGGCACACACACATATGCAGGCACACACACACACACACACACACACATATGCAGGCACACATACACACACACACACACACACACACACATGTGCGACACACCCCTACCTTTCATCCAGTCCAGGCTGTACTCTCTGCGGCAGAGGAAGCTGACACAGTGGGAGGTGTAGAAGGTTCCGTGGGCCTCGATCAGGTCCTCCCCCTCCAGCCCCGCCACGCGCTCCAGGGTGTCGATGTTCTGACACACACACACACACATCTGCCGGTTACCCACCAGTTACACCAAGCTGGACATGATGGAACCTGCTTACTCCTGCTGATGCAGAAACTCAGACCAAAATATACAGACAAAAAGCTTAAAGAACCAAAGAATTACCCCTTCAGAGAAAAAAATGGTATGTGAGAGAGAGAGAGAGAGAGAGAGAGAGAGAGAGAGAGTCTCTTACCTGAGAATAGCAACGTTGCAGCAGGCCCTTCTCCTTCATGAGCTTGATAAAGTAGTGACACACTGTGGGCTAAACACAACACTGCAGTGAGGAACACACTCCAGCACACACACACACACACACACACTCCAGCACACACACACACACACACACACACACAGGGAATGTACCGTACCTTGAACTGTCCAGGATAGAGCTCTCTAGCCAGGGCAAAGAAAGGTTCTGGATGTTTCTGAGGATGAAGAAGAATTCTGTGTTTAGAATGAACCACTCCTCAGTGCATACTACACAGTACACACATGTCCAGGTAGTGCACACTCCTCAGTGCATACTACACAGTACACAACAGCACACACGTGTCCAGGTAGTGCACACTCCTCAGTGCATACTACACGGTACACAACAGCACACACGTGTCCAGGTAGTGCACACTCCTCAGTGCATACTACACGGTACACAACAGCACACACGTGTCCAGGTAGTGCACCCTCCTCAGTGCATACTACACAGTACACAACAGCACACAGGTGTCCAGGTAGTGCACACTCCTCAGTGCATACTACACGGTACACAACAGCACACACGTGTCCAGGTAGTGCACAGTCCTCAGTGCATACTACACGGTACACAACAGCACACACGTGTCCAGGTAGTGCACAGTCCTCAGTGCATACTACACGGTACACAACAGCACACACGTGTCCAGGTAGTGCACACCTTAAAGTAGTCGATCTGGAAGATGGCCTCGGGGTAGGGCAGGTTGTATTTCTGCAGGTTGGCATAGAGACCAGTCCCAGGAGAGCGGAAATCTGGGATGCCCGCCGCTGAAAGGTCACAGGGGTCAGGTGTCAGATTCATAGTCGGTCTATGATATATTTAATACACGACAGTAAAACATACTAATAGCTCTCTTTGAATGTACTTGAATAAGGAGGGAAATGAGAAGGCAGAAGAAGGGAAGGAAGAGGAGAAGAGGAAGAGGGGACGTGGAGGTAGAAGAGAAGGAGGAGAAGGAGGGAGAGGAAGAGCAGGGAAGTATTGGAGGGGAAACTCACATGTGGAGATCCCTGCCCCCACCATGAAGATGATATTTTTGCCTGAGGGGAGAGACATTAAATGTTAGTTTAGACCAATGGAACAGTTTAATACAGGGAAACTCCACCCACCTGGGCTAAATCTGGTTCCAAAACAAGTGAGCCGAAAGCTATGCGTGTTCAACAGAGTGTGAGAAAGTGCTTCAGGCCTGACAGCTGTGACACATACATGGCCTATATGCTGGGTTATACATGAATCCCTCCTCTGCTGTAGCCGTAACATGGGAGAGGGGGGTTAGGACGAGTCTAGGGGCCCTGGTCAGACAGGGCCCAGCAGAACCCCAGTACTCTCCTGTAGGATTTTGAGGCCCGGAGTACACATTCTCCAGGGGGCCCAGAAACCCTTGTCCCGGGGAGACTCACATTTGCCACTCTGCATGTACCGAGCCACTCCCTCCAGAGTCAGATCATCTAGAACCTTCTCTGCAGAGCCCAGGCCCAAGGTGTGAGAGAACAAGTTGCGCAGGAAATCCACTAGAAGAAGAATAAAAAAATAAAAAAAGAATGAGTGAAATTGATATACATATAGAGACATTGAAATAGAAATAAAGTTGAATTGAGAGTGATAGCTGATTCTGATGAGAATACAAATATAGCTAGTAATTGAGCTAGATGGTTTTTTTCACAAGATGTAGATCTAGACTATTTAGGAAAGCAAGAGTATAACTAGGCAGTTTCTGTTGACTGTGTAAGAAAGCGTCGGGTTCGTTAACACGCACTCTCGGTGTCACCTGACGCTTCACCCTCGTCGTTGCTATCAGAGTCAGACTGATTCTAGAAGAGACAAAAAGCAGAGTATTAGTACGGACTTATAGCTTGCAGTTATAAATACGATGGTGTTATTTGAAGAAACTGTTGTTACCAATTGGTACCAAGCGCATTAACGGATAGTGTTACAGTTAGCAAGACAAGGAGTCTTGTCTACGTGATGTGTAACTACAGTTTATTGTGATGCCGTCATGGACAGCTCCGTTCCATACCTCTGGTTCGGGGGTGTCCGCCTCCTCTTCTTTAAGATGTTCTGTGAAACGTAAAAAACAAAACACATCTGTCACAGCTCTGTTCACAGGTGATGTCCCTACACTAGCTAAGCTAACTAGCCATACGGACATTCACGCCGTGGATGTTTCCTCGAGAAATGTAGATGAACTGATTATCATCACTACGACGGACTTTGAATAATAGCGCCCGATTTACAAAACAATGTCATTAAACGAACCTGGTGCATCAGACATCTAAACGTCTACTTGAACCTTCCACAGACGAGTTGATTACGGATTTATATTTCTGTAGTTCGCTAGTTCCTTTGCTTCCGTAAAAAAAATGCAGAGCTGTCAGGTTCGTCCTTTTGTTGTTGTCCGTCTCTAAATGGTTCCGTGTAGCTCGTTGGTGTTGCAATATTCCTTCCTTCTTGTCTACGGTGACTATTTTGTTCTAGCTAGCTATAATTTCAAATTACGATAGCAAATACAGAAATACAAGAGTGGACAAGAAGCCCAAACAACGTGTCAAAAGTTAATTAAATAACAACATTTCAACCAGAGCACCTCATAAGTGACCCAAAAAAGCTTTATCATACCTGCCCTTACCTAGTCGAGTCCTATAAAACAGTATCAAAATACCATTGCTTTTGAAAGTTGCACAACATTCTAGCAAGGCTCATTTGTAGGACACTACCTTTTCTGTGGAAGACCAGTGCTTCATTTCCTTCAGCTGGCCGCAACAGTCACATCTGAGGTCTGGCGACAGTTTCTTCCCACAACGGATTATTGGATTTGCGTCACCCTGTTAATACGATTTCACACCTGTTTTAAAATGCATTTATAAGGCTAGACTTCTCCTTGTCTGCTTTGCCATGTGTTACACAGGATCAAAAACACATTTATATACTGTTCATATTCATATTTTATTGATCACAATCAATAGACTATGTACACAAAATACACATCATGTACATACTACAGCGAATTGTGTTCTTGGAAGAGAAGGGATCCGACTACCAATCAATCCTTTGTCATTAATTTACTCAACAAATATATATATTTTTTTTTACATTTATGTCTCGCATCAGTCTCAACTGTCATTCAGTCAGCCAGAGCAAGCCAGGCCCAGTCTGTACGAGGCCCAGTCTGTACGAGGCCCAGTCTGTACGAGGCCCAGTCTGTACGAGGCCCAGTCTGTACGAGGCCCAGTCTGTACGAGGCCCAGTCTGTACGAGGTCCCGGTGGGGTCTCATCCAGGCTCCAGCCTGCTCCTGGTCCTGAGGTGTGGGGGGGTTTAACAGCTCTGGTTCCCCCTGTTAGTCTGTCTGTAGGTCCGGCCCCCCAGCCCCCTCACCAGGAGCCTGGGCAACTCTTCCTTATCACCACACACTCCTCTCCCTCACCCCAGCCCTCCCTAGCTCAGCCTCTCTCCCTCACCCCAGCCCTCCCTAGCTCAGCCTCTCCCCAGCTCCTCTCCCTGGTCCTCCAGGGGCTCCAGGGCCAGGCGGTGGTGGTCGTACCCAGCAGCAGTGACGTGACAGTGGGGCAGCATCTCCTCCAGCAGGATCACCACCAGGCCGGGGCTCTGGAGCCTGGGGAGCGATGACACGTCTAGACGATGCAGATTCCTGGCACACAAACACGCATGGACACACACACATGCAGGGACACACAGAGAGGGTCACACATGTAAATCAGTTGAACCAAGTTAAGGAGAGACTTATAGCTGGGTTATAATAACACACTGCTGCCCAGAAACCAACAACTGTTACGGGATATTTACTTGTGTACCAGACAGGGCTGTGTGTCTGAGCGGGCCTACCTGAGGTTGCCCAGGGCGGCCAGGCCCCCCGCGGTGATCAGGGGGCAGTGGGAGATGTCCAGCTCCTCCAGGGAGTCCTGGAACACATGGAGCCTGGACAGGAACCAGTCATCCACCTCCTCACAGCCCCGCAGAGAGAGAGAGCGCAGCCCTCGCTGCCTCACTGGGGGAGGAGGGAGGGAGGAGGGAGGAAGGGGCAGGGGGGAAGAATGGGGGACAGGGGAGGGATGGAGGGGAGGGGGAAGAAGGAAGGAAGGAAGGGGGAGCAGTGTCAGGGAAAAAAGCAAAAAACACACAGCAAAGATGAATCTTCCCTTCCTCCAACTTTTAGACTTCTTGGTTGTTCAATTTGAAAATCTTACGGCTAGTCAGGCCCAAACAGACAGTGTGAAGGGATGCTCCTATGCCCCTCCACGAGGAGCTCAGGTGCTTGTACATACCCAGGTTCTCCAGACCCGAGTAGTCAATCACAGTGTTGCTGGCGTCCACCTCCTCCACAGGTGAGTCCTTGTGGTTCATGAAGTCCCAGGTGAACCTGCCTCTACGGTCTGAGCGGAACCACTGTGACTGGCCTGCATACCTGGCAGCCCCCAACACACACACACACACAGGCACACACACAGAGTTAACCTGTCTGGTCCTGCTCATGTCCTAGTGTGAAAGCCCAACCAAGCCAGACCAGGAAGTAGATAGTTACGATGACAGGAAGTGGTGACCGGCTGGCCCCTCACCTGACGCCTCCTCCAAGACAGAGGACGTAGTAGGCTGTCGCTATGTTGTCACCGTAGTTCACCTGGGTGTAGCCATAGAACCTGCACAAACAATTTTAGAATAATTGTATCTATTTTTATGCCTACTACATAGCTGCTACCTTGAGTTATATTGTGCACTTCATAAATAAAGCACTTTGATATATAAACGCAACTACTAGTGCTACTGTCAGACGACGTACGCATTCTTCTTCTTCAATCTCCATTTCTTCAACCCAGAAGTCCAGGTGAGGAACTTCTCGACATCATGGAAACGCTGGGCCAGGTAGAGGAGGACTCTGGTGTGCACGGGGCGTGGGGGGGCTAGCCCGGAGGAACTCAAGCATCGCCCGGCTACCGAGAGGTACGACAGCCGGCAGTGTCGCTGGACCAACTGACAAACGCACCGAAAACACCGTAAGATAGAGACTACGCAAAAATTACATTTAGTCATTTAGCAGACGCTCTTATCCAGAGCGACTTACAGTAAGTACAGGGACATTTCCCCGAGGCAAGTAGGGTGAAGTGCAAGGGCACAACGTTATATAGCACGGCCGGGAATCGAACCGGTAACCTTCTGAATCGAACTAACAACGAACTAACAACCTTCTGATTAACAGCCCGACTCCCTAACCGCTCAGCCATCTGACTCCCCAGAGATACAGACATCACACACACGTTAGCCGCCTTCGTAGGAGGATAATATGTATCATTACTGGCATAGCAAGTTTATTCCAGAACACAACTATGTTTGTCAGAAATATTTGGATTTCACACCCTTCCACCAGGAATGTCTGGGTTAGATAGGCTAGCTAGCCCAGTGCTAGCTGGATTGACTAATGTCTAGCTAGTAAATCGTGGACTTTGCTCTAGATTTAAGCCCAGGCAACTCCGTGACTGTATAGATACTAATATTTGTAATTTGCATGTCGGTGGCAATATACCATGTCCAGAGAGAACAGTACTTGTCCAAAACGATAACCACAGGTGAACTCACTAGCAAGGGGGCCGCCATCTTTGATTTGTAAGGCTGCGCTCTATTCTAGAAATAGTTCCCGGTCTTGTCTCCTCTCCGTCACTGACATATCCGACACTGTGACGTACAAGTAAACAACGATATAATGTGAGGGTAAGAACCACGTAACAAAAGCCACTTCCAAATGCAGTCACATCAGATCTACGAATAAAATGGAGCGGAAGAAAGTTACGACTTTTTAGATTGGAACGCAGCTCAAGAATGCCGGTTTTTCTTATTCGTCCTCTGGAGTTCGCTGAAAGCTCGGAGTATCAAACCTCACTGCTGCCCCTTGCAGGTCGTACTATGTATTGCACCCATTGGTAATTCCCTCTCCCATTGGGATAAAATGGGAACGTTTCGAAAGATCGTAAAACTATTCTAATCCGAAAAGAAAAGTTTCGTAAAATAGGTCGTCAGGTAAGTGAAAGGTAAGTAAGGTAGGTGAAAGGTCGTAAAAAGTTTTGAAACCGAAAAAGAAGTTTCGAAAGAAAAAGGTTTTCTTACTATGTAAATTGTGATCTGAAAACTGGTGTTTGTATGTTCATACTGTAAAAAGAAACTTAATTTCAACAAAAAGCCTCTGTAACAGAAGAATAGCACAGCACAGTACCTGAGTGGTTACTCCACTAGTCAGAACAGTCAAACAGACTAATTTCCCTCTTCATATTATGACTAACAGTCTTAGTAATTTATCACAGTGGTAAAAAGGCTATACATGTTAGCCAAACAGCCATAAAGGTTTTCAAAATCGTACAAATCTAAGGCTTACTTTATTTTACTTATTTAAGTCTCAAAACTTTTAAATATTTTTCAAAGCAACACACTGACAACACACTCACACACTCAGAGGGGGGGGGGGGGGAGTGTGCCTAAATGGGATCATGAAACATCATGCTCATGAAACATCAATAAAAGATGTATTGTTGAATTTCTTCTGAGGAGAATGAGATCAACTGTCACTCATCCTGCCCTTCCTCCAGTACACACCGGTACAGTTTACTTCCTGGTATATGAAGCCCCGCCCACTAGCTGACTCACCTGTCAGAATCCAGAAAGTAGAGTTCAGTGTTTCTTTGCTCACTAACAGGTTCTGAGATTCACCATTCTGCTCTGAGAGAAAACTGGACTAAATTACAACTCACACTGAGAAGAAAAAGATACTGTCTTTACTCAACCACAAGAGGAGGACTGTCATCAACAGAGACTTTAACTCACTGCTGACTGAACCAGAGGAAGTTTAGAAGAGTAAAACTCAAAAGTGAAAGTAAACTTCAGACTACGTTCCACAGGAGGGTGTAACTGGGTGACAAAATGGCGTCCAGCTCGTATCTCCCAGTGGAGGATCTCTCCTGTCCTGTGTGCTGTGACATCTTTTCAAACCCTGTCCTCCTGCGATGTAGCCACAGCTTCTGTAAAGCCTGTCTGGAGGAATACTGGACACACAGAGAATCACGGGAATGTCCGGTCTGTAGGAAAAGATCTTCCAGACCAGAGCCACCATGTAACCTGGCTCTGAAGAACCTGTGTGAGTCCTTCTTACAGCAGAGACTTCAGAGAGCTTCAGCAGGGTCTGAGGTGCTCTGCAGTCTGCACATGGAGAAATTCAAGCTCTACTGTCTGGATGATAAACAGCCAGTGTGTGTTGTGTGTCGGGACACTAAACTACACCTCAAGCACAGATTCAGACCCATAGATGAAGCTGCACAGGATTACAAGGTATGATGACTTGGTCTAAGATATGCAGTGTTTCCCCTACCATTATATTGGTCGGGCGACCATGTCTCCATGGCGGGCGGCAGGCCCCCCCAAAGCTGTAAACCTAGGGGAAACACTGATATGTGATATACTGTATGTAAGAATTTGAGTCTCAACTGACAGACCCATCTCAGAACCAGCTAGTCAAATGAGAGGATCAACAACTTTCTTTAAAACATGTTTTGTTTCATTCCAGGAGGAACTCCAGCCTGCTCTGAAGTCCTTACAGGAGAAGCTGAAGGTCTTTACTAAAGTTAAACAAACCTGTGATAAAACAGCACAACACATTAAGGTAAATATGTTGAGTAACTATAATACGACACTGTTTTGACATTAAGAACTCTGGTCACCTAGACCCTGTATGAACCTCCATGTCTCCAGATCCAGACCCAGCACACAGAGAGGCAGATTAAGGAGGAGTTTAAGAAGCTTCACCAGTTTCTACAAGATGAAGAGGAGGCCAGGATAGCTGCACTGAGGGAGGAGGAGAAGCAGAAGAGTCAGGTGATGAAGGAGAAGATTGACGGGCTGGACAGAGAGATATCAACACTTTCAGACACAATCAGAGTCATAGAGGAGGAGCTGAGAGTTGAAGACATCTCATTCCTGCAGGTCAGGACTGATCTCTCTATGTTCATATGGAACGGCTGGCTGAGTGTGTTTATGAGTGACTAACTTGATCTTCTGTGTCTCCACAGAACTACAAGGACACAGTGAAAAGGCAAGTGACCTGCCTCCTGTCTCTCTCTTGTCTGTGGTTGTGAACCCAACCCCACAGCAGCTCTGACTCCAGAATGTTCTTCCAGAGCCCAGTCCACTCTGCCGGATCCACAGCTGGTCTCAGGAGCGCTGATAGACATGGCCAAACATCTGTGCAACCTGGCCTTCAGAGTCTGGAAGAAGATGCAGGACATTGTCACATACAGTGAGTATTTGATCATGTAGTAATATTCAATATAGTACTTACAGTATCCTGCATTACTGATCATATCTGTCCATAGACTATCCTTGACACTACAGTACAGGCTACATTCTGTAAATGAGTTTATAAAATGAACTGCTCTACCAAATCTCACACCAATACCAGCTTCTTAAGTTAAATACAACATGATACATACATGTAGAAAACCCCCAACATCCACATACATGATATGTAATCATTACTGGGTTTGTCATGGTGTCACCTCCTGGTGGGTGAGGGTGTAAACATCAAACACTGCATCAACACAAACCTGATCTCTCTCCTCAGCTCCTGTGACTCTGGACCCAAACACTGCCTACCCAGCCCTCATCCTGTCTGAGGATCTGACCAGTGTGACACTCAGTCAGACGAGACAGCAGCTTCTTGACAACCCAGAGAGGTTTGATTACTATAGACGTGTCCTGAGCTCTGAGGGCTTTAACTCAGGGACACACAGCTGGGATGTTCAGGTGGGAGACAGTACGTGCTGGTACCTGGGTGTGGTACCAGAGTCTGTACAGAGGAAGGGAAACAAACCGGGTGGATTCTGGAGAATCGTTTTCCACAAGGGTAAATACATAGCAGTATCCTCATCAGGGTCAGTCACTGCTCTCACAGTGGGACAGAACCCCCAGAGGATCAGAGTGCAGCTGGACTGGGACGGAGGAAAGCTGTCATTCTCTGACCCTGATAGAAACACACTCCTACACACACTCACACACACCTTCACTGAGAGAGTGTTTCCATTCATTGGTCATCGCAGCACTCCCCACCCTCTGAGGATCTTACCAGTGAAGGCCTCTGTAACAGTAGAACAGCACAGTCGTTAGAGATGGTAGCACCTCTATCTGGAACAGTATAACTGCACATCGGGTGTGTTTTTACAACCTTCCTGTCTTAAAGGAAACCTCTAACATAGATACAAAGAACAACAATCCATATGAGAGTGAATTTGACTGGCTAGCATGGTGTTCTTAATTTATCACAGTATCTGAAGTCCGAAGTCATGTAGTTCTGTGGTAAAAATGAAATGCCTGTGTATACTGTGATCTGCGACTGCAAAAGTCACATTTTCAAAGTGATGGCATTTCCACCCCATAAAACCAATTCTTCTGAAACTTGGTGTGCATGCCTCATTTTTCATGTGGAACAAAAAAGCCTCAAGGACCCATAAGGTCTGCTATGATGGATTTTCCTGTACAGTGAAAACTTGGGAAAACCTTCCAAATTAATCTCCTCTTAAACCAAAGGTCCAATTGACTTTCAATGTGTTACTGATGTGTAGAATTTATGTCTTTATATAGGCTTGAAATTCCCTTATGGCACCCCAAACAACCTTTTTAAAGCACTACCAGTAAGCTGTTCTTTACAGCAGCAACCCAGTCATCCCGTTGTCCCGTTTTTATAGGAAAAGTACAAGACAATATGGCTATTCATAAACTCTCAACAGTTGATGTGTAGCAGAGAAGCTGACTTGCAACCTTATGCTCTTGAGTTTGAATATCCATTCAGCCTGTTGTTGTTGGTCAAACATGAAGTAATTTTGCTTTATTGTTGTCCAACTCTTGAACTTCTACAACGTACATTTTTATAATATTTTGCGGAGGAACCCGCATCGCTGCTTGCAGCTATATTTATTTGTATTATTGTTTTTATAGATTTTTTGGATTCCCGCAAAGATTGCGGGTTGTGTTTTGACTTGTATTATTGTTTTTATTGATTGTGTTACATTTTATTTATTTTGGGAAACCACAAAGACTGGCTCGAGATACCGCAAAGACTGTGGCTCGAGATATCGCAAAGACTGCAGTTTGTAATCGAAAATCTTGAGCAACATAGGTTCTGGACTGCTCTGCAAAAGGCCTGACCTTGTGTGTTCTGGATTACCGCAAAGACTGCGGCCTGTTTTCCGAAGGGTTTTATTATTTTTATTACTTATAATATTGTTTTTGTTTAATTTAAAGCACTTTGAGTTGCAATTCTTGTATGAAATGTTCTATTTAAATAAAGTATTATTATTATTATACTGTACATTTACACCATCCCAATACCATTGTATTTGTTTCTACTGGTATTTTCAAAATCAAATGCTTCGGCAGCTTACTCTATTATTGTACTTGTGTACATTTGAAATTGAATCTTGACTTTATTCAGTTCCACTTTCTTTGTGTTCTAATAACATATGATGAATTGAGTGTACAATTTCATGTAATTTCACCAAAGCGTGTTCATGGTTTAGTGTCAAACTTGATTTTTTTCCTCATTACATTTTGTGACACTACAGTTTGACACTTTATATTCATATAAGCAGCACATTCCCATATACGTCCTAAACTGACCATTCTAAACTACATCAAGACTTATGTATATCCTTCTCTTAGGTCAACCATCACACTGTCAAACATAAATGTTTCTGTCAAATTAACTTGAGAGCAGAACGACTTGTAGAGCGCTTGAATTAAATCAAGTGAACCAGTGACTTTCTTTAAAGACATTTCAAAATAATCCAAAATAATAATCCAACGTAACAAACATGGCTGTTTTGGAATCATGTGCATACAGGTATGAAAAAGATTTGTAAAACGCAAAGGTCTCTTCACTCACAACAGTTATTTACTTACGTAAATTCACATTCGCCGTGAGACTCGTGCATTTCAACAACTTCTCAAACTGAGAAGGGATAACTTGTCCCGCTATATACAATAATGGATTGATTAATCCGTAATTCCTTAAAATACCCCCTCCCCTCCCGTAGTAGTTATAGTAATAACCACACAGACACAGAGAGCCTTGAAAATAAATAAACTATATTCAATAAGTTCAACTTGAGTTGATTACATAGTTTCTTTTCTTTCAGAACACATTACACCTCATGCCATATTCTCCCAAAACATGTTTCAGGATTATTCTTATTTTTTTCTCTACTTTTTTTGTCTTTTATAATGTAAGTAAATATTACTTAAAATTAATTTATTACAGTATTAAATACATGTGTATTAATATTTTCTTTCACATATCCTTTTAAAGTGTCATTATTTCCCTACATATCAGGCAGAGAGAAAGAATCACAGATAAAACCACACAGAGGACACATTTAAGAGCAAGACCCGGGGGGTTTCGAACCCACCGCCCCAAACAGCGAGTGAGAAAGTGGAGGACTTAAGAGGCACCAAACACGCAGTGATATCACACTCTGGAAAACAGACAACCAAATGCGGGGGTGTAAGGACAAACAGTCGAGCACAGACTTCCTGTTTCCTGCCTTCACAGGAAGTGAATACACAGCAGACAGGACAGGCAAGTTTCATTAGCTACCCATGCAAATAGTTTACAGTTGGCCATGCCGTTACCGTGCCGACTAGATTCTATCAGGTCATGCATCCCTACCCACAATGCCTCAGTCCAGGCTGACAGACAGCCCTGAGAAAAAGAGACATAGTTACAGGAAAGTATCACAAATCACAAATTGTTTTGTTATTATTATTATTATCACAAATATCGACAGAGTTGGATTGAACCGACCACAGCAGACATCATGGTACAGGACATGTAAAGTTAATGTTAATTTCGATCTTATAATGTAAAACTTTGCCTAAACTTGCTATTGAGCTTTCAAAACCTTTTTTCGTTTTCAAAACCTTTTACAACCTTTTCAAAACTTTTTTTTCCAGATTATAAATATTTAACCAACTTTTTGAACAGTTTTGAATCCTGGCATGATATTCATACCATTCCACCCATAGACTGATTCCCCCCACTTGCTGACAGGCCTGGGGAAATATCTACCATATTAAACTGCTGACACTCAAAATATTTGACCTTGTATAGATTATAAAAAATAAAAAAAACTTCTGACCACAATATGCGAAGTGTCGATCCCACGATGGAGGCAGGTCCAACCCAAAGAGGTTTGATCACTGTAGACGTGTCCTGGGCTCTGAGGGCTTTAACTCTGGACACACAGCTGGGATGTTGAGGTTGGAGACAGTACATACTGGTACCTGGGTGTGTTAGCAGAGTCCGTCCTGAGGAAGGGGGTTGTGGAGGATGGACGCTGGGGAATCTTCTTGTACAGAGGTGCATACAGAGCAGGAGACACTGTTCTCACAGTGAGACAGAACCCCCAGAGGATCAGAGTGCAGCTGGACTGGGACAGAGGAAAGCTGTCATATTCTGACCCTGATAGAAACACACTCCTACACACACTCACACACACCTTCACTGAGAGAGTCTTTCCATACATTGAGACTTACTGCACTCTCCACCCTCTGAGGATCTTACCAGTGAAGGCCTCTTTAACAGTAGAACAGCACATCACACTACAGAGCTGGTACCACCTCTAGTCAGAACAGTCAAACAGACCAATTTCTCTCTTCATATTATGACTAACAGTAGTAATAATTTATCACAGTGGTAAAAATGCTATACATGTTTGTCAAACAGCCATAAATGTTTTCAAAATCCTACAAATCAAAAGCTTACTTTATTTTACTTATGTCTCAAAACTTTAACATTTAACATCAAGCTTGTAAAGCTAATAGTAGCTAACAGTGGCAGTCCACAGAGCACACACACAGGGCCGGTCCTTCCTATAGGCGACATAGGCAGCCGCCTAGGGCGGCATGAAGATGGGGGCAGCATTTTCCGAAGTGCATCCATTAATTAACCCTCCCGCACAACCAGCAAAGGGCGCCAACCGCGCCATGTCATATGTCCGTGTTGTGGTTGGGGGGGGCGGCACCCCCGGGGGGGGGGGGGGGGGGGGGGGGGGGGGTGATAAATCTTGCCTAGGGCGCCAAATGTGCTAGGACCGGTACTGCACACACATACAGCCTCAGAACAGGAGACACTGCAAGGTGAGAACTAGTTAGATTTACCGTGTTCACTCAACAAGGTGAGAACTAGATAGATTTATCGTGTTTGCTCTAGTACTGTGTACAAAAAATAAGTACTTTGGAAGAGGTGAGATGTTCCTGTCGCCAGCTCTTCTCTAGTGGCAACAGCACCCTATAGTGGTGGACAGGCAAACTACAGGAGAACAGGGGTGTAACCCTGGGTGTGTTTCCAGGCCCCTCCCAGAGCATGAGCATTAGACACGATGAAGCTGGAACAACTCTGGACTCTAAAGCCACTAGCGTGCAGTAGCACAGTGGTAGAATCCTACATTTCAGGATTGTTCATAACGTTTATTTCCTGGTCTTGTAAGGTCTGGTTTGAGTTTCCATTAACCACCACAACCAACTGTTAGCCTTACTAGAACCACTATTTGGTCACAATGATCACAGCAACACACTCACAGAGGGGAAGAGGAGAGTGTTTAATGGGATCAATTCTGCTCATGAAACATCAATAAAAGACGTATTGTTGAATTTCTTCTGAGGAGAATGAGATCACCTGTCACTCACCCTGCCCTTCCTCCAGTACACACCGGTACAGTTTACTTCCTGATATATGAAGCCCCACCCACTAGCTGACTCACCTGTCAGAATCCAGGAAGTAGAGTTCAGTGTTTCTCTGTTCTCAGGTTCGGAGTCACCGTTCTGCTCTGAGAGAAAACTGGAGTAAATTACAACTCACACTGAGAAGAAAGAGATACAGCCTTTAACTCAACCACAAGAGGAGTACTGTCATCAACAGAGACTTTAACTCACTGCTGACTGAACCAGAGGAAGTTTAGAAGAGTAAAACGCAAAAGTGAAAGTAAAATCCAGACAGAGGGTGTGACTGGGTGACAAAATGGCGTCCAGCTCGTATCTCCCAGAGGAGGATCTCTCCTGTCCTGTGTGCTGTGACATCTTTACAAACCCTGTCGTCCTGCGATGTAGCCACAGCTTCTGTAAAGCCTGTCTGGAGGAATACTGGAAACACAGAGAATCACGGGAATGTCCGGTCTGTAGGAAAAGATCTTCCAGACCAGAGCCACCATGTAACCTGGCTCTGAAGAACCTGTGTGAGTCCTTCTTACAGCAGAGACTTCAGAGAGCTTCAGCAGGGTCTGAGGTGCTCTGCAGTCTGCACAGGGAGAAACTCAAGCTCTACTGTCTGGATGATAAACAGCCAGTGTGTGTTGTGTGTCGGGACTCTAAACTACACTCCAACCACAGATTCCGACCCATAGATGAAGCTGCACAGGATCACAAGGTATGATGACTTGGTGCCAGATATGTGATATACTGGATGTAAGAATTTGAGTCATAACTGTTTTTGTCAGACAGACACATCTCAGATCCAGCTGGGTCAAATGAGAGGATCAACAACTTTCCTTCAAACATGTTTTGTTTAATTCCAGGAGAAACTCCAGCCTGCTCTCAAGTCCTTACAGGAGAAGCTGGAGGTCTTTAATAAAGTTAAACAAACCTGTGATCAAACAGCACAACACATTAAGGTAAATATGTTGAGTACCTAAATAATACAATATTGTTTTGACATTAAGAAATCAGGTCACCTAGACCCTGTATGAACCTCCATGTCTGCAGATCCAGACCCAGCACACAGAGAGCCAGATTAAGGAGGAGTTTCAGAAGCTTCACCAGTTGTTACAAGAGGAAGAGGATGCCAGGATAGCTGCACTGAGGAAGGAGGAGAAGCAGAAGAGTCAGGTGATGAAGGAGAAGATTGAGGGGCTGAACAGAGAGATATCAACACTTTCACACACAATCAGAGCCATAGAGGAGGAGCTGAGAGCTGAAGACATCTCATTCCTGCAGGTCAGGACTGATCTCTCTATGTTCATATGGAACGGCTGGCTGAGTGTGTTTATGAGTGTCTAACTTCATCTTCTGTATCTCCACAGAACTACAAGGACACAGTGAAGAGGTAAGTGACCTGCCTCCTGTCTCTCTCTTGTCTGTGGTTGTGAACCCAACCCCACAGCAGCTCTGACTCCAGAATGTTCTTCTAGAGCCCAGTCCACTCTGCCGGATCCACAGCTGGTCTCGGGAGCGCTGATAGACGTGGCCAAACACCTGTGCAACCTGACCTTCAGAGTCTGGGATAAGATCCAGGACATTGTCACATACAGTGAGTATTTGATCATCTTACAGTCTCCTGCATTGCTGATCATGATCTGTCTTATCATGATCATATCCTTAACACTACGGGGCAGGCTACTGTACATTACCATTGTTGCTTAATCAAATGAACTGCTCTACTAAATATCAGGATGTTAAATACAACAGGATACATACATGTAGAAAACCCCCGACATACATACATGATATGTAATCATTACTGGGTTTGTCGTGGTGTCACCTACTGGTGGGTGAGGGTGTAAACATCAAACACTGCATCAACACAAACCTGATCTCTCTCCTCAGCTCCTGTGACTCTGGACCCCAACACTGCCCACCCACGCCTCATCCTGTCTGAGGATCTGACCAGTATGAGATTCAGTCAGACGAGACAGCAGCTTCCTGACAACCCAGAGAGGTTTGATTACTATAGACGTGTCCTGAGCTCTGAGGGCTTTAACTCAGGGACACACAGCTGGGATGTTGAGGTGGGAGACAGTACATTCTGGCTCCTGGGTGTGTTAGCAGAGTCTGTCCAGAGGAAGGGAGACAAACAGGGTGAACGCTGGAGAATCGTTTTCAACAAGGGTGAATACACAGCAGGATCCTCATCAGGGCCAGTCACTGCTCTCACAGTGAGACAGAACCCCCAGAGGATCAGAGTGCATCTGGACTGGGACAGAGGAAAGCTGTCATTCTCTGACCCTGATAGAAACACACTCCTACACACACTCACACACACCTTCACTGAGAGAGTCTTTCCATACATTGAGACTTACTGCACTCTCCACCCTCTGAGGATCTTACCAGTGAAGGCCTCTGGAACAGTAGAACAGCACAGTCATTAGAGATGGTAGCACCTCTATCTGGAACAGTACAACAGCACAGTCGTTAGAGATGGTAGCACCTCTATCTGGAACAGTACAACAGCACAGTCATTAGAGATGGTAGCACCTCTATCTGTAACAGTAGAACAGCACAGTCGTTAGAGATGGTAGCACCTCTATCTGGAACAGTACAACAGCACATTGGGTGTGTTTTTACAACTGTTTTTACGACCTTTACAAGATCAATATGAGAGTGAATTAGACTGGCTAGCATGGTGTTCTTAATGTATCACAGTATCTGAAGTCATGTAGTTCTGTGGTAAAAAATGAAATGCCTGTGTATACTGTACATTTACACTAACCCAATACCATTGTATTTGTTTCTAATGGTATTTTCAAAATCAAATACTTTGGAAGCATACTCCATTATTGTACTTGTGTACATTTGAAAATATATCTTGACTTTATTCAGCTCCACTTTCTTTGTGTTCTAATAAAATATGATGAACTAGAGTGTACAATTTCATGTAATTTCACCAAGGTGTGTTCATGGTTTAGTGTCAAACTCAGATTTTTTTAAATTACATTTTGTGACACTATTATTTGACACTCTCTAGTCTCACGCATTCACCTTGAGACTCGTGCATTTCAACACTATCACGCTGAAGGGATAACTCGTCCCGCTATACAATTCCTTAAAATCCCCCCCAGTAGTAGTTGTAGTAATAACCACACAGACACAGAGAGCCTTGAAAATAAATAAACTATATTCAATAAGTTCAACTTGAGTTGATTACATTGTTTCTTTTCTTTCAGAACACATTACACCTCATGCCATATTCTCAAAAAACACGTTTCAGGATTATTCATTTTTTTCTCAAGTTTTTTTTTCTTTCATAAAAATTAAAGTAAATATTATTTTAAATTCATTTATTACAGTATTAAATAAATGTATATTCGTATTTTCACATATCCTTTTAAAGTGTCATTATTTCCCTACATATCAGGCAGAGAGAAAGAATCACAGATAAAACCACACAGAGGACACATTTAAGAGCAAGACCCGGGGGGTTTCGAACCCACCGCCCCAAACAGCGAGTGAGAAAGTGGAGGACTTAAGAGGCACCAAACACGCAGTGATATCACACTCTGGAAAACAGACAACCAAATGCGGGGGTGTAAGGACAAACAGTCGAGCACAGACTTCTTGTTTCCTGCCTTCACAGGCAGCGAATACACAGCAGACAAGACAGACAAGTCTCTCACTAGGGTTGCCAGGTTTGTCACTCCCTGGGGTTGCCAGGTTTGTCATCACGTAGATAAGTTCCTAGCAACCTTTCGCAGAGCATTTCAGTAGTCACATGGGGAGGGCAACCCAGGAAGAGAGATGTCAACACAGCTAGACTTCGGTTACACATGCTAACACATTGGAGGCGGCTCATGCTACTTCACAGTAGGACGCACATAGAAAAACACCAGGAAGTGATGTCACAGTTAGCTACAGCAATGGCCTGAGCCAGACAGTTAGTTGTAGTAATCAAACGACACTGGAACGTTGCTCGTGTACACTGTTGATAGCTGTGTCGAGAGCCTACTGGTTACAGTAACATATTCCTCGATGCCTAGGACTCATTGTAAACAAACAGATCAGATGGCAAAGTTCCAGTTCGTTGTGTAAACATGCTTCTCGCACGTGACCCTTTCTCCCCAGAGTAAGTTTTAATAAATAAGTAGTTGTCGGTTTGCAGAGAGTTCAACAAACACTGGACTACAGAGCCAGTGTGACGGGTATGTAACAGCTGTAGCCACGCTCCGTCACGACAAGGCTCGTTGGCCACTCACTGGGCTCGAACGCAAGATCCTCCGACTTGCCAAGCGTGACCACTACCAGCTACGCCAAAGAAAAGCTAGCTCTTCGTTGACGCGGGTGGCCTGTTATATACCTGAGGAGCGAGTTTCACGGTTCTCACTCCGATACACCAGCTGGGTTCCCTGCTCAATATCAAAGATGAAAGCAACGGGCAGATAGTTTCATATTGCACATGTCAACCACACCGAAAGAGGCTCATCAACAGCTCAGACTTTTATATTAGCTTTGAGGAGTTGAACATACATTAACTAGTAGATAAATCCTTTTTTAGTATCTCCGGGGAATGACAACCATAAATGTGTGATGTTAACAAAGAATATGAGCCGTATGGTTATGAGTTATAACAGTAGATAACATCACATTGTTCTTAATTTTGAAAAAAGTATCAAAATCTTATCTACTGTATACCAACCACTATAGTGGTGTCGGTTTGGTACCTATAGGATGAAGAGTACCTAAATGGCTGTACTGCACACAGTACCTAAATCCTGTCCCTACAGTAGCCTACTGTAACATGTGCAGCTCTTATCTAGCCTATATCTAAAACGCGCTTTTAGATATAGCCTATAGAAAAAGAAAGAAAAATCTTGAATATTTGCGACGAAAGGAGAGAAACAGCAAGGCCTTGTAAGCCCAACGGACAGCAGAACAGAACGAGTCTTGCTTTATCAAAGCGTAGCACGCTAAAGAAAACAGACGTTAACAAGATATTCGCTAATTTACCTCAGTTATACCTCAGTAGGCTTCGGCTTAATATCAGGCAGTGAACATTTGAATAAATAACAGTAATCTAACTCATTTACACTTAATTACTAGAATGTGTCGAACCAAGACATTTACACCTGTTAAAGACTGTTATAGTATCATAGTTCCAGTTGACACTGGATAATGTCCATTTCAGTGTAACCATGTCTATTTGTGATCCAAATACTGCGCTAAAATGTCCTTGAGGTCTGTAACAGGTGTTTTCTAATGTATTCATTTTTCTGTTATGCGGGTGTGAAGTAAGACTGGTCATCACAAACAATGACACTACAGAAGACTGTAGTCAGCTCCTCACATCTGTCTTATTGCACTTTGACCTCAGACAGGAGCAGAGCACCAGTGATCTCCCACACCATCATACAGCAACCAATAGGATCACACCACCACCATACAGCAACCAATAGGAGCACACCACCACCACCACACAGCAACCAATAGGATCACACCACCACCACACAGCAACCAATAGAAACTTTAGGCCGGCTTGTTCTGACGAGTCATCGGTACATCTGTGTTTATTCATCCATATAGTTTCTCTCTTCTTCTGGTATCTGGTGCCAGGTCGGCTGTATAAAGCTTTTCTACATGGGAGTCACGTGGCTGAGTGGTGAGGGAGTCGGGCTAGTAATCTGAAGGTCGGCAGTTTGATTCCCGGCCGTGCCAAATGACGTTGTGTCCTTGGGTAAGGTACTTCACCCTACTTGCCTCGGGGGGAATGTCCCTGTACTTACTGTAAGTCGCTCTGGATAAGAGCGTCTGCTAAATGTAAATGTACACTACATGTCACCCGGGATGAAGTGCGGGCCGGAGGGCGGAGCAGGAAATACTAATTCAGATCATAAGGCGCTAAGAGTGCAGGGTGTAACTCTAGAGAGGGTCTCTAATCCCTAAACCAGGACTGTCCAATCCTGCTCCTGGAGATCTACCTTCATGTAGGTTTGTAACCAATCCTGCTCCAGGAGATCTACCCTCCTGTAGGTTTGTAACCAATCCTGCTCCTGGAGATCTACCCTCCTGTAGGTTTGTAACCAATCCTGCTCCATGGTACGAGTGTAAACCTCCAGGAGGATATCTCACCAGGAGCAGGGTTTTTTGGACAGCCCTGTCCTAAACACATCCTCTGAATAACAGTCTGTGTTAGTTGGGTCGGAGGCTACCGAGCAGGCCATGATGCTCGTCACCCACAGGTAGAGGAGACATACCAACCCCTGCTTGTGTCAATGTGCCGTGTGGCCTGGAGGGACCTCAGGCTCCACATCCACAGGACCCAGACACAGCGCCCCCTGGTGGTGTGCACTGGTGGGGCAGGTATGTGGTGGTGCTGCGGTGTGGACTAGTGTCCTCCTGTCAGAGAGGATGAATGAAACAGTCCAGCCCTCGCTTCATTACCCATGCATATAGTTTACAGTTGGCCATGCCGTTACCGTGCCGACTAGATTCTATCAGCTCATGCACCCCTACCCACAATGCCTCAGTTCAGGCTGACAGACAGCCCTGAGAAAAGGAGACATAGTTACAGGAAAGTATCACAAATCACAAATAGTTTCGTTATTATTATTATTATCACAAATATCAACAGAGTTGGATTAAACCGCCCACAGCAGACATCATGGAACGGAACATGTAACGGGACTCACGATTGGCCCCGGAAATCCCTCAAGTGGTCAGATTGACCAATAAGTGCCCTTGATGCAACCTTGTCTTTTTTGGGGACCTCATCTTGGCCTCTTCTTCCTCTTGTCTCTGACAGGCTTCCTGTCCAGTCAGCCAATCAGAACCCTCCACTGAATCCAGCTTTACACAGAAAGTAGAACAACATACTTTGTTTGTCCAGGATTCTTTTTTCAAAATGATATCAAAGGGAAAGTTTTTCTACAACCATGATGCCTTCTGCCTTTATATTTTAGGTGTGTGTGTGTGTGTACCTGAGTGTGTGTGTGTGTGTGTATTGGGAGAGCATCTGTTGACAGAATCCCTTCTTTGCTCCAGCACAGCGCGATCAGCAGGATAGAAACTCTTATTTACAACCAGCCAGTCCATCATAGTGGCGCCCCCCAGTGGTGGACAGGTGCGGTGCCTCTCGGTGTCTGACAGAGCACTCTACAGGGACCAAGGCTGGGAGAGGAGTGGGTGGGCGTGGCCATGGGGCTAGGGGGCGTGGCCATGGGGCTGGGGCAGAAGGTGAGGTAAACAGGATTGCTTTATGATCCTGTATTGTAAATGTTTTTTTTTTTTTTTTTTTTTACCAAACAGCCATTCTGTTCATAGCCTTTCTTTCACCACTGTAGAAACCTGGACGAAAGTGACTCGACGGCTCACGGCAGGTTCAAGATCAGACACGCTCTCATTGTCCACCCTTCAAACTCCTAGCAATACACCTATCTCTCTCTCTCTCTCTCTCTCTCTCTCTCTCTCTGTAAACACACCTGTCTGTCTCTCTGTAAACACACCTGTCTGTCTCTCTGTAAACACACCTGTCTGTCTCTATCTGTAAACACACCCGTCTCTATCAAAACACCTTGATGATGTGATATGTGATAACTGTGCTGGGTCTCTCTCTGTAAACCCACCTGTCTGTCTCTCTCTCTCTGTAAACACACCTGTCTCTCTCTCTGTGTAAACCCACCTGGCTGTCTCTCTTTCCTTCCCTCTACTTCCTCTCATCTCCTTCCTGTATATACCTCCTCTCATCTCTCCTTCCTGTTTATACCTCCTCTCATCTCTCCTTCCTGTATATCCCTCCTCTCATCTCCTTCCTGTATATACCTCCTCTCATCTCTCCTTCCTGTATATCACTCCTCTCATCTTTCCTTCCTGTATACACCTCCTCATCTCCTTCCTGGAACTCTCTCCAACATTCCTCTCTTTTCTTCCTTTACTGAAACTCCTCTCTTCCTTGTCTCTCCAGTGTGTGTGTGTGTGTGTGTGTGTGATAACTGTGTGTAAATGATTCAGTGTTATGTTGCTAGCTGGGTCTCCCCCTACCCTACAGGTTCTACCTGTGTGTGTGTTAAAATGTGTATGTGTGTGTGTGTGTGAGAGACAATGTGTGTGAGTAAGTGTGTTACGTGCTTCAGTGTGAGCAGAGAACGGCAAACAGACACACAAGTATCCAACACCCCTACAGTGTGTGTGTGTGTGTATGTGTATGCGTGTGTGTAGATCAAGATACTGTACCCTCCCCCCTCCCTCCCTCCCCCCAAACAAGCCTTCGTCTCCCTCTCTCCTCTCTCCTCCCTCCTCCCTCCTCTAGAAGCCCTCAACGTGGCAGTAGGCCTCCAGGCTGGAGAAGAGGATGTAGAGAAACCACAGCCCCAGGAACAGCAGGCTGGTGACAATGCGGGCCCCCCTGGGCCCCCCCAGCTCTCCCCCGATGGAGGGCCTCCGGCGGAACAGCAGCACGCCCATGCTCACGAAGGCGAAGATGGTGAAGAGGGTGACGGAGAAGGCGAGCGAGCCGGGGTCCACGAGGAAGGGCTTGCCCTTGGTCCGCCAGTACACGGCGGCCAGCGACCACGCCACGCCGATGCCCAGGAACACGTTGACTGCGTTGCTGCCGGTGACGTTGCCCACTGAGGCATCCGCATGCTGATCCTGTGTGGCCGCTACCTTGCTGGCAAACGTGTCTGGGGGAGGGGGGAGAGGGGAGAGGGGGGGGCGAGAAAGTGTGTTGGGGGTATGTTAGCCGAGGTGACAGGCCATGCCAACAAACACACACACTCTTAAACACAGGTATAGACACACACACTCACCAGGAAATTAGTTTTTTACTGTCAACACCCAGCCACACCCACCCTCAACCTACCACCCACCCTCACCCACCCACCCACCCTCACCCACCCACCCTCACCCTCCCACCCACCCTCACCCTCCCACTCACCCTCCCACTCACCCTCCCACCCACCCTCACCCTCCCACCCACCCTCACCCACCCACCCACCCTCACCCTCCCTCCCACCCACCCTCACCCTCCCACCCACCCTCACCCTCCCTCACCAGGGATGGAGGTCCCCAGGGCCACGAACACCACGGCAGTGACTGAGTCCTTCAGCCCCACGGTGCAGCCGAAGTGGGAGGCCAGGTCCCCGATGACGGCCGTCAGGACCCCGATGACGGAGATGGACACGCAGAAGCAGGCCCAGCCGTTCCACACCTCGGTGGGCGGCACGCACGCAAACAGAACCTTCCAGAACACTGTCAGGAAGTGCATGACGTAGTCGTAGCAGGACGGGAGCCGCTCCTCGCGCCCTTCTTCATCGTCATCGTCACCGCCACCTGGGGGGGGGGGGGGGGGGGGTTGAGTGAGAGGGGGAGAGAGAGGGGGTGGAGAGAGCGAGAGATGGAGAGGGGGTGGAGACAGAGGGAGGAGGGAGAGGGGGTGGAGACAGGGGGAAGAGGGAAAGAGAGGGGGTGAGAGGGGGTGGAGAGAGGGAGAGAGGGATGGAGGAGGAAGAAGCAGAGGAGAAAGTAGGTGAGGATTTGAGATCTAGCTGAGATCACATCCTGCAATACACATACATGTCCAGCAGGGGGGGGACATTACCTAGGAAACACGTCGATCTCACAGGCCTTCACGCTCTTGTTTATAACAAGTAAACAAAACTACAGCCACAATAACCTGGTAGCAGATAACCAGCAAACCAGCTGGAATCCCTTATTGAAGAACATCCATCTCATTATCCTACAGCCTGCAGACACAGCAGCTTGTTGTGTATCCATGGTCTACTGGGCCTTCCATTCACATCACATTTGATTCATTTAGACTCTTTTATCCGAAGCAACGTACAAACAGTTGATATAAAAAGTACAGCAGATAACAATGATCAGAAGTTCATAGTTCTAATGTATTTCATACTTCTGACAGTGTTCCTTGATGTTGGACTTCATGACAGGCAGTATTGGAGGAGTTGTGAGAGTTCACATGAAAGGCCTGGCAGAGCAGACGGGCGTTTACGAGCCGGTACGTTCAGCTGAGGATCTGAGAGGGTGAAGAGTCTGTGTTTGAGCTGGTCTAACGCTGCCAGACATCAAAGACTCCTCATTCACCTCCTCACTCCTCTCTTCTGGAGGAAGTCAGGGATACACACACACATGCACACACACACACACACTCCTCACCTGCGCTGACAGTCACTGCTTCCACAAACTGCTCCCTCCAGGAGTGTGTGCCGATCACCAGCGCCAGATTGGTCTTCTTAATGAGCTTGTCCACGGTGCTCTACCAATCACAAACACAGTTAGCAGCCAATCAGAGGACAGGACGGCAGAAGGAGCGCTGAGGCGAGACCAGGGAACACCGTGAGCAGAATACTGACAAGCTCAGCATCACTGCTGCACATGGACCAGCCACCACACACACACACACACACACACCTTACACATCTTACACACACACACATTACACACACACACACACACACCTTACACACACGCACACACACCTTACACACACACACACGCACACACACACACCTTACACACACACACACCTTACACACCCACACACCCACAACTGTGAAATAAAACACCCTTTCTCTTTCTCCCTCTCACTTTCTCACACACAGCAGATTATGGTAAACATAGCTGGTTCGTTTGTCAGCTCCTGAGTTTCCCCTCACAAGCAAACAAGACATTGATCCAACGTAGGATCTAATAAAAGCAAGTGCCAGTCAATTGAAACTACAATTCCCTGGAGTATAATACTACTTTACTGGACTACAAATCATAACTCTAATGTAATACGACAAGGGCAATCCTGTTACAACAGCCTCGACCTAGTCCGCTATAGAGGAGGGACCATGTTTGTGGAAGGAAGCCTGAGTTTACAGTATGAGTATACAGTACAGTATATATATTTACAGTATATATTTACAGTATATATATTTACAGTATACAGTATATATATTTACAGTATATATTTACAGTATATATATTTACAGTATACAGTATATATATTTACAGTAAACGGTACATGTTTACAGAACAAAACCACAGTTATCATGGCCGTGTGACACCCTTGGGATTTCTGAAACCTGATTCGGTATTAAATTGAATCCACTGAGAAAGTCTGAGACACATATTTGGGGTGTTGATCAAACAGAAGTGTGCAGTATGGTGTGTGTGAGGTGTGTGTGTGTGAGGTGTGTGTGTGAGGTGTGTGTGTGAGGTGTGTGTGTTCTGGTGTCCTGGTACCTTGAACTCGTAGGACTCCTCGATCACCACCTCCAGCCTACTGTGCTCCCCCAGTATGGGCTTCCCCATCTCTGCTATCCTCCTGGCCTCCTCCTCCTCCACACTCATCTGGCCTTCTGGGTCCTCTGGAGGAGGGGGAGGGAGGGAGGGAGGGAGGGAGGGAGGGAGGGAGGGAGGGAGGGAGGGAGGGAGATAGAGGAGAAGAGAGGGATAGGGAGAGGGGCAAGGAGAGAAGTGAGAAAAAGGGAGAGAGAGAAACTGAAACACAGATATTCTATAAATACTAGATGTCGAGTCAGTATTATTTCCTGGTATCAAGATCCTCCATAAGGCCATGAGACATGAGGGAGAGAGAGAGACAGAGAGAGAGACAGAGAGAGAGAGAGACAGAGAGTGAAAGAGAGAGAGAGAGAGAGAGAGAGAGAGGAAGGGAGACACAGAGGAAGGGAGACAGAGAGTGAAAGAGAGACAGAGAGAGAGAGAGAGAGAGAGAGAGAGAGAGAGAGAGAGAGAGAGAGAGAGGAAGGGAGACAGAGAAAGAGAGAGGAAGGGGGAAGGAACAGAGCCAGAGATATGGTGCGTGTGTGGGTGTAATGGTGTGCTGAGGGATGAAGAAGGAATAAAGGAAAGAGAGAGATTAGAGAGGAGGATTCACCAGAAGATGAAAGGATGAGAGGGTGAGAGAAGGAGGGAGGGAGGGGTGTAGCGGCAGGCGGAGAGGGAAGGGAGGAGCGTGTCGGGGAAACAGATGGGGAGAGTTAGGAGCGAGGGATGAAATGAATGCTGATGCTGGAGAGAGTGACGGAGGGGTCGAGAGAAACAGAGAAATGAAGACACGAAGAGTGGTGAAGAGAGAGAGAGAGGTGGATGAAAGAGGGAGAGATGGAGAGATGAGTGAAAGAGGGAGTGCAGAGACAGTAAAGAGGTGATTTGTGGGCACAGGAGGGCAGCGATGGGACAAGTTGATGTGCTTCCTGTAAGTAAAGTGAAAAGCAATCGGCTCAGACAATCCCAGAGCGATCGTCTCTGAGGACAGATCTGGAGCCTCTCCTGTCTGCTGCAGGACTGATACTCAGCCTCTCCTCCCACCGTCAAGCGTGCGTGTGTGTGACTGTACGTGTGTGTGTGCCTGTGTGTGTGTGCCTGTACGTGTGTGTGTGTGTGCCTGTACGTCTGTGTGTGTGTGCCTGTACGTGTGTGTGTGTGTGTGCCTGTACGTGTGTGTGTGTGTGTGTGCCTGTGTGTGTGTGCCTGTACGTGTGTGTGTGTGTGTGTGTGGGATTACACCTGGATGTGGACTGTCTCTCCTCAAAGCCAAGAGCCCCTAATGATGAGGTAGGTTCCAGCATCTCTGCTTCAGAACCTCCTGTCATCCACAAGCCTGGTGCCCCCAGCCCCCCAGCCCCCCAGCCCCCTTGCCTGCTGTCAGCCTGTGCTGCCTGGCTGCTCTACCCATGCAGCTATCATGTTGTGGTTAGCAGAAACCCCGCTCATAATCACTTCATCCCCAAGAGCGCAACCATTTATCCCCATGAAGATTGAAACGTGCGAATCCTTTCAATAAACCACACTGAGCTGAAGTCCTGGCGTCACATTGAAAAGGCCGAAGGATCGAAGTCCTCAACAGTGACATCACAGTGACATCACAGTGACATCACATGAGATGGGATCGGGATTATGACAACGAGGACGAAACAAACCTGAACTATGACATCACAGAGAAGGTGGACGTGATTTTGCCGCAACATACAGTTCATATTCTGTATAAAGAAGCGTTCATTCAGTCTGAATATGCTGGTGATGTTGTGCTTCTCTCTGATGGGCAGTGCGGTGTGACAGGTGTTTACAGCCTGTGCACTCCTGTCCCCAGGTGCTCCCAGCTCCCCGTGCTGGACTACACAGATCTGGTTTATGAGCCAATATCAGGAGGAGAATGCCCGTCGATAAGACGACGACTGTGTTTTATGGGATGAAAGGTCTGCTGTTCATAGATTAAACTGTACGGTGAATAAACCAGCATCTATATGGAGCACTGCCACTGAGGCAAAGGGCCTGACTCATTACTGCAAACCAGCTGCTAGCTAGCCACTAAAGGCTAACTGAGAACTTCTAGCTGGATGCTAAAAGGCTAGCGGCTAAAAGGCTAAACTGAGAACCGATGGTTAGCTACTAACAGGTTAATAACCTATGGATCAGTGAGTTGTTACTATTAGCGTTACAGAACATCTTGTAAAATGTACAGATTCAGCCACCACTTACCTTGACTGAGAAGGAGGGCTGTGGGGGAGAGAGAGAGACGGGAGGGGAGAGAGAGGGAAGAGAGAGGACGGAGGGGAGGGGAGAGAGAGGGGAGAGAGAGGGGAGAGAGGACGGAGGGGAGACGGGAGAGAGAGGGGAGAGGAGAGAGGAGAGAAGGGTATCAGAGCAGAAATAGATAAAGAACAATAGACCATGACATTCCATCACACATTTTCGCCTGACTGAACGCATGATATTTCACTTACACAAGCATCGTTACAAGCCGTCCTCCTCACCAACTCTGCTCAGAATGAACCTGCAGTTTCACTTTATTCCCTCTCTATATAACGCTCTCTCTAATATATCTATATATATATCTATATATATAAAACTCTCTCTCTGTAACCCTCTCAAACACTATGTTCTGTCTTTGTCAGTCTTTCACAGACCGTTTAACTTCAACGCTGGCTGTCTCTGAAACTTTCACAGCAGCCCCCCCCCCCCCCCCCCCCCACACACACACACACACCTTCCTGTCTTACTTGCTAGGCCTAACCACAGTTCTGCCAAGCTAAAGCTAGCAAACAGACTAACAGAACTGCCTTTACACACACACACACTCTCTCTCTCTGTCTCTCTATCTGTCTGTCTCTCTCTCTGTCTCTCTCTCTGTCTGTCTGTCTCTCTGTGTCTGTCTCTCTCTCTGTCTGTCTGTCTCTCTCTCTCAAACACGCACCTGAGATCCCTCGTTTGAGCCAGCGTGGTTCTTCCAGGACGATGTAGAAGCTTTCACGTTTCTCGTACTCCTCGTCATCGATGATCCTCACCTGCAGGGTCTGACTGGAAACACACACACACGTACAAACGCATATTTCAGACATGATGTATGTGTTGCACATGTACACGCCCACACACACAGGGCTCAGACACACATGCACACCATTCTCAGAGCCTTATTAATATTTAATACCCAGCCTAAAGCGCTGTCAACAAAGGGTCTTTACGGTTATCGATGAGCTGACACACACACACACACACACACACGCGTGTACACACACACACACTTGTACACACATTGAGGAACAGAAAAAATTGCCATTTCGATACAGACCAAATTAAGCCGCACAGCTTGCCATTAAATCACTCTGGTGCAACATAGGGCCTTGTCAATATTTAATCACAGCGTCTTGAGTGAACAGTACACACACACACACACACCCTTAGACACACTAAAACAAACAGAACAACACACAGATTTCTCCTAGTGATGTAGATGTGGAGGGGAGAGAAGGATGGAGAGACGTAAGGAGGGATTGACAAGGGAGGGAAGGTAAAATAGGGGTGCATATACGGGCAGAGGGGTGGAATGAGAGATGGAGGGGGGAGGAGAGAATGAGAGATGGAGGGTGGAGGAGAGAGAATGGGGAGATGGATGGAGGAGAGAAAGTTTGCATCATTGATGAGTACTTGATGACTAATACACTCTACTCTACTCTATTGTACTCTGCTCTGCTTTACTCTGTTTTATGCTTCTCTGTTCTCCTCTCCTCTCTTTTTGTTTTTTGAAAGGATGAAAAAATATTTCACAAAAAAGTTTGAAAAAATAAAGAAAGAAAGAAAATAATATAGATGACAAAGGTTCGTTTTTTAATCAGTGAGATATTTAGGGTGGTGTAGGAGCAATTAAGCAATTAAGACACACTGAGAAACCACTATCTATAAGAGGGAACATTTACAGATCATTATGTCTGCTCTCACACCACAATTACTAAGCAATTTTTTACTTGAAAGCACTGAAATTAAACACCTAGACACACATTTACAGGAAGGCATGTGTCCACACACACACACATCCACAAGTGTACACACACACACACACAAAGCCATTGTGTCAGTGTCAGTTCCCACAGCATACTGGCCTTGATGAATAATGGAGAAATTAGTCTGTCTTTCACGGATGAAAGAGAGGAGAGAGGAAGAGGAGAGAGGAACAGGAGAAAGGAGGAACAGGAGAGAGGAGGAGGAGAGGAACAGGAGAGAGGAGGAGGAGAGGAACAGGAGAGAGGAGGAGGAGAGGAACAGGAGAGAGGAGGAGGAGAGAGGAGGAGGAGGAGAGGGGGAGAGGAAGAGAGGGAGAGGAGGAGAGGAACAGGAGAGAGGAGGAGGAGAGGGGGAGGACAGTGGCTCAAGTCTTCTCAGGTGGGTCTATCCATCTCTCCCTCCCTCCCCCCCTCCACCCCCTCTTCCCTCCATCACTTACGTGGTCTGATCGTTGGAGAACTCCAGCTCCCCCCTGCAGTCCTCGTAGTCCTCTCCGCCCCCCTTGGCCGTGCCGGCCTCCGAGTGGTAGGGCAGGATGACCGTGCCGCGGGCCCCAGAGTTCCTGACCACGGTCACCTCCAGGGTGCCCACGCTCTCGCTGGTCCGCACCAGACGCTCGCCGAACGTGAAGATGCCGGCGTGTGGTCGTCGTCAGGATGGTCACCGTGGCGACCAGGGGCTCCAGCAGCCGGCCCTTGGGGGCGGAGCCGGCCTCGTCGCTCTCGAACATGCCCTCGGCGTCGCCCACGCGCAGGTTCAGCAGGCGCACGAAGAAGTGCTCGTCCTCCTCGAAGATGTCATCGTCGATGATGCCCACCTGGGGGGAGAGGAGGGGGAGGGAAGGGAGAGAAGGGGAGAGAGAGGGGGAGAAGAGATGGGGAAAGAGAGAGGGGGAGAAGAGAAGGGGGAGAGAGAGAGGGGGAGAAGAGATGGGGGAAAGAGAGAGGGGGAGAAGAGAAGGGGAGAGAGGAGAGGGGGAGAAGAGAAGGGGAGAGAGGGGGAGAAGAGAAGGGGAGGATGAGGGATAGAGAGGGATAAAAATAGAGGGTGAGACAGCAAAAAGATAGAGAAAGACAGATGTTGACAGAGTGTTTGTTTCTTTCTGTAAGTGTCATTTGTCTGCGACTGTGTGTGTGTGTGTGTGAGGATGCAGATAAGAGATGACAGCAGGAGATCTACAGACGGTTCAAAGCTTCCCATCCAGCACTCAGACACATCCACTGCTCCACAGCTGCCACACAGCACCAAGCATGCCCGACAGTCTCTAGCGGTCAGCTGGCAACACCGTCACAGTCCAGCTCTTTCCCAGCCCTCGTCCTCCCAGGACCTCACCACAGCCTGTCCCCCCCTACGCCCACAGCCTGTCCCCCCTACGCCCCACAGCCTGTCCCCCCTACGCCCCACAGCCTGTCCCCCTACGCCCCACAGCCTGTCCCCCCCTACGCCCCACAGCCTGTCCCCCTTACGCCCCACAGCCGTCCCCCCTACGACCCACAGCCTGTCCCCCCTACGCCCCACAGCCTGTCCCCCTTACGCCCCACAGCCTGTCCCCCCTACGACCCACAGCCTGTCCCCCCTACGCCCCACAGCCTGTCCCCCCTACGCCCACAGCCTGTCCCCCCTACGCCCCACAGCCTGTCCCCCCCTACGCCACACAGCCTGTCCCCCCTACGCCCCACAGCCTGTCCCCCCTACGCCCCACAGCCTGTCCCCCCCTACGCCCCACAGCCTGTCCCCCCCTACGCCCCACAGCCTGTCCCCCCCTACGCCCCACAGCCTGTCCCCCCTACGCCCCACAGCCTGTCCCCCCCTACGCCCCACAGCCTGTCCCCCTACGCCCACAGCCTGTCCCCCCTACGCCCCACAGCCTGTCCCCCCTACGCCCCACAGCCTGTCCCCCCCTACGCCCCACAGCCTGTCCCCCCCTACGCCCCACAGCCTGTCCCCCCCTACGCCCCACAGCCTGTCCCCCCTACGCCCCACAGCCTGTCCCCCCTACGCCCCACAGCTTGTCGCCCCTACACCCCACTGCTGAACAGATATGATAGAAAGTGATGGAGGTGTGAGCAGAACTCATTATGTCGTCTGAAAGGAGACAGTTGAACCGCTGCTCTTGTCTCACATTTGAAGCTTTTGAAATCTGGGAGCAGAGGAGTTTGAGGTGTTATTTCAAAGCAAAGCAACTTGTCTTTCTGTCTCTCTCTCTCTCTTCTCTCCAAGGACATTCGTCCCCCTGGTGGGGAGAAGTAAACAACAGGAAGACAAAGGTTGAGCTGCGAGTACAGAAACCCTCGTCTCCATGGACACGGCTGTTTCAAATGTATTTCCTGCTCGCTATGGCGACACCCTCGCTCCCGGGCGCCTGATTGGCTGTCAGAGAGAGAAGAGAAGCAGACTCTGAGTGTTTGGCTCTCAGGCGATCTCTGTGTGATGGAGGTGGTTCGAGGACAGGTCTCCCACACTGGGGCCAGCAGACATGAGCTGGCTGAACACATCTCTGGGGTTTAGCGCATTACCTGGGGGGGGGTGTGTGTGTCATCACAGGTCCCCTCCTCCCTGAGAGGCAGCCTGGGGTGTGTGTGTGTGTGTGTGTGTGTGTGTGTGTGTGTGTGTGTGTGAGACTCCTCACCTTGATGTCCTTGCGTGTCTCCCCAGGTTTGAACACCAGCGTGCCCTCGCAGTACTCGTAGTCCGAGCCGGCGTTGGCCGAGCCGTCCTCCGTCCTGTAGTCCACGTAGAAGGTGCTCTCCCCGGCCCCGCCCACGCAGACCACGCCCAGCGTCAGCACACCACAGTTCTCCATGCACTGGCTGTGGGCGCTCTGGAAGGAGATGCGGCTGCAGAGAGTGGTGTCCTCCTCGGGCGGGGCCTCCTCGTCGGGCACTGCGGCGCGGCGGGCGTGGTCGGCCACGTGCCTCTTCAGGACGTTGCCGGCGCCGATCATCATGCGTGTGGCCTGGACGCGGTAGAAGGCTCGGCTCTTCTGCTGGTGGAGGAGGGCGTAGTAGTTAGCCAGCTCCATCAGCTGGTCCAGCTCCTTGTCTGGGTACTTCTGCTTCAGCTCCTTCAGGATACGGATCACCTGGAGGAGGAGAGGAGGGGAGGGGAGGGGAGAAAAGGAGAGGAGAGGAGAAGAGGAGGGGAGGAGAGAAGGAGAGGGGAGGGGTAGAGGAGGAGAGGAGGAGGAGGAGGAGAAGCAGGGGAAGGGGAAGGGAGGAGGAGGAGAGAAGGAAATA
Source organism: Osmerus mordax (assembly GCF_038355195.1). Classification (NCBI taxonomy): domain Eukaryota; kingdom Metazoa; phylum Chordata; class Actinopteri; order Osmeriformes; family Osmeridae; genus Osmerus; species Osmerus mordax. The sequence goes on along the minus strand of NC_090060.1, from coordinate 17,535,878 downwards.
TAACAGGTCGTTCTGCACTGCATTCGGAGGACAGGCAGCACTAAATCCTACATGACGCTATCCAGAGTCAATATTCTGAGAAAGTGTGTGTGTGTGTGTGTGTGTCAGTATGGGTTGAACTAAATGTTCTCTCACTGATTGAATAAATGAATTACCAGGAACACCTTTTCAGCTCTCTATTTGATTGCAGACTTGCAGTACTGTGTAGCTTTTAAACCCTCCTTTCTTTCTCTCCCTCTTTCGTCCTATTATATATATATTTATCCCCATCCCTCCATCTAACATCCAGATCTCTCTCCTACAGACACCTTCTCTCTGCACACTTCTCTCCTTCTCCTCTCCCCCTCCTCCTCCTATCCCCCCCCTCCCCCTTCTCCTCTCCCCCTCCTCCTCCTATCCCCCCCTCCCCCTTCTCCTCTCCCCCTCCTCCTCCTTTCCCCCCCTCCCCCTTCTCCTCTCCCCCTCCTCCTCCTATCCCCCCCTCCCCCTTCTCCTCTCCCCCTCCTCCTCCTATCCCCCCCTCCCCCTTCTCCTCTCCCCCTCCTCCTCCTATCCCCCCCTCCCCCTTCTCCTCTCCCCCTCCTCCTCCTATCCCCCCCTCCCCCTTCTCCTCTCCCCCTCCTCCTCCTATCCCCCCCTCCCCCTTCTCCTCTCCCCCTCCTCCTCCTATCCCCCCCTCCCCCTTCTCCTCTCCCCCTCCTCCTCCTATCCCCCCCTCCCCCTTCTCCTCTCCCCCTCCTCCTATCCCCCCCCTCCCCCTTCTCCTCTCCCCCTCCTCCTCCTATCCCCCCCCTCCCCCTTCTCCATCTC